>NC_056730.1:664201966-664269466 GCF_019279795.1 Protopterus annectens
TAGCGTTCTCCAGCAGGGTATTAATATAGCAATAACCCACGCCTGGGTGTGGGTAATGCGGGATTTACCTTCACCCTTGGGACCAAACAAAAACAACTGTAGGTAAATCCCGCATTACCCACACCCAGAAGTGGGTTATTGCTATTATACTATGACATTATTTAAGAAAATAAATAATTACATCAGAGCTGTGGCCAGAAGCAACAGAGAAAGCAAGATCTCCATTGTTTTTTATTGTTTCGCTATGTTAAATGGGTTTAACATAGCGAGACAGCTTTAAAATAAGCAACGGACATCTCGCTATGTTAAACCGAAACAGAACTCGCTATGTTAAACCGAAACCGAAACAGAACTGCCACCATTATTTTACACTTGCTAAGCAGAGTTTTGCTGTTTAGCGAGTGTAAAATATAAAAATAGAAGACAAAACAAAAAAAGGTATATGTTATGTCTGTGTGTGTGTGTTTTATGTCTGTGTGTGAGTGTATGCATGTATGTCAGTGAAAGTGAGAGTGAGCGAGCCATTATTTTACACTCGCTAAGCAGTGCTTTCGCTGTTTAGTGAGTGTAAAATGGAAAAAGAAAAATAAATAAAATACAGCGTGTGTGTGAGTGTATGCGTGTATGTGATTAAGAGAGAGTGATCAAGAGTCTGTTAATGTCTGCATGTGTGCGTGAATGCATGAATGAAAGCAGAGAGACTGTGTGCATGTGTGTGTGAGAGAAAGAGAGAGAGAGAGAGATGGAGAGAGTGAGAGAGAAAGCGAGAGTGATGTGTTAGTGAATGCATGTATGTTAGAAGATGAGACTGCCTGTGAGAGAGATTGAGAGAAAGTGAGACTGAAAGTGTGTATGAAAGCAGTTGGAGACTGTGAGAGACTGAGAAAGAGGGTGAGGTAGATCTTGTGTGAGTGAATGTGTGTATGAAAGCAGAGGAGACTGCGTGTGTGTATATGTATGTGTATGTAAAAGCAGAAGAGACTGTGTATGTGTGTATGGGAGAGAGAATGGGCTGCATGTAAAATTGTTGTTTTTCACTTGCTTATTTTTTTTTAAGCACTATATTATTTTTTATATATATTTGATGTAAAATGCTTCCTCCAACACCATTAACATATATTACAGCAAGTTTGAAACGGTAGGTGGAGGAACTATTTTACATTAAAAATATATAAAAAAGTAATATATTACTTAAAAAAATAAATAAGCAAATAAAACACAGCAATTTTAAATCGAGCCCATTGTATAAGTGCAATAATACCCTCCAGGGTATGTGTTAATGTGTAATTTATGCCCTTCCAGAGGTGTAGAGGCCCGACACCACTGGGCAGTTGTTAATTACACATTAACACACACCCTGTCAGGTATTATTGCTTGCTTACACCCAAGCAAGCTCTGCTATGACTGGGTTTTGTACTAGAGACTAACAAACAGTGCTGGATAGCAAAAAATTGCTGCAAAAAGCAAACATTTTTATTTCTGCCTGCTGTCTTTAACTCTCAACTGTCCCTAAGATTGTGCTCGAAGGTAACAGTCAGTCAAAACTGCCAAAATAAAAGTTTTATAAATCATATTGTTCAAAATATGGCATATTCATATGAAACCTGTTCAGTTAACTTTATAAGTGAATTAAAGGAATAGTTAAAAATTGTCCCTAATTTTCAGCTTCTGTCCATCTCCCCTAGAAACCTTAGGCAGATAAGTTGAGAGGTGTCCTGCTGTCTGTCTGGCAGCACTGTCTAAGTGCTTCCTCTGGCTTTCAAACTGGTATAACACTTGGCAACTTTTTTTCCTGTAACTCTTAGTACATGCAACAGATAAAGCTCCATGCATTACAAAGAACTATGATCAGGTCTCTGAACACTACCCTTTGTTATGTATTTTCAACATGGATGCCAAGAGTCACCTCTAAAATGAATTTCTTGGCATTTATATCTCAATAAAAAAAAATAACATGGCTGCAATCGGAAACCTGATCATAATCCCCCATGTTATCTTTGGGACCTAGCTTGGAGCAATGTGATAGTCTTGATATTCTTACTTGTGCAGAAGGTTATGTAAGACGAGACAGCATGCTCAGAGCAGGCACTGACTGTTGCTATGTACTAAGGAAATTACTTGCTACTTACCTCAAAAGCTGTCTCTATTAATTATCATTTTTTTTTTCTTTGTTTCATTATTTCTTCACCTGTTAGCCAAATCTGTGAGCTATTCCACAATACTGTTTTCAGGCATGTACTATGTATACATAGTGCTTACCTGTTGTGATGTTTACTATTTTATAATTCAGAACAGTAATAATTACTCTCCTAAGAACTGAAAATTGTGACAGCATTATCACTTTGATTTGTGCAGCTAAACCTGATATAGTGCATCACTTTAATGTATAATTTCCTAAATATCAGAGATCAAAAATACTTACCCGAAACAGCATTTGCACGCAAATCCTTTCTCAGCAAACTGCAACCCTTTACAATTAGCCACCTAATCCTGCTACTGAAAACATGATAGTGAGGATATGCTTGTGTGCATGCATGTGTGTGTTTGTTGTGCTCCCCTTATGTCAGCACATTTTTCTTGTGTGGTCACCAGCAAGTCAATATCTGAAGCAGCCTTACTCTCACCTCTTACAACAGTTTTCACCTCAAACACGCTAAAAGACCACAAATGAAATAACAGAATATATTCCTTCATTACATTACCTGATGGTTGGCTATGGAGGTAAGAGAACGGCTGTTGTTGTAATAGACCTACTTGAAATATCCACAAGAAACACAACTCACCAAAAGTTTGACTGATTTCTGTTGCGAAGGTAAAAAGTAAAATTATATTGCTTCTAAGAAAGCTAGGCTGAAAATATATTTGTGTTCTGTGAGAATTATTTGAAACATTATTTCTAAGCAAGCAAGGCCAGAAAATATATTTTTGTGGTCTGATTCATGCTGCTGTAGCTGTTTATTGCAGGTTTAGAGAAAAAAAACATAACTGTGCTTTATAAATTAATAAACAAAAGGGTATTATGAACCATTGTTTAACCAAGGAAAAGTTAGAAATATAAAATAATCTGTCATTGCATTTTGACCTCACTTTTATTATAAATTCTCTAATTAGTTAAGTATTATTTGTTGCATCATGAGGTCATGGAAAACCTGCTCAGACTTTGAGAACATTCTGAAATGTAAGTCAGAGCTGAAACTAGATGATGATTGCATAATGCTGCTGTCAGCATATGAATATAAAGTGTGATTGGAAAGAATATTCCAGTAGGTAACATCTAAGCTGAGAGTAGTTTCCTTCATGTATATGAGATAGCCTTCGTTGCATGGCATTTTAGATTTGCTTTGAGTTGCTTTGCTATATTTCACTAAGCTGCTAATATATTCCTTGAGATACAACTTGTTGCCACAGCATGATTTTATGTCTCAGTAAATTTACTTTGGGCCTAACAGTGTCCTGAATATTTACAGATTCAATCTCTTATGATTCAATAAAGGTGTCTAAAATGGTGCCACTGCTACATAAATTACTTTTATATTGCTGAAGAATTTTTATAGATGCTTTCTATCCCCTGAGTCTGTCATCGACCAAGACACTGCTTGGCTGCCCGTGTGTTCCCTACTGGGGCAGGAACTTTTATTTCATCTGGGGCAACACTGACCAGAACCTATTCATTCCCTGACCAGGGATGAGCTAGTAAGGGTTGGGCCATCACAGTGGCAGCTATGAGTGGACTTTATACTGTTGGTCCTAGTTACTCCATTGGTGGTGACATGCACACTTGCATCATTATAGGGACTGCCTGTATTTCTCTGTACTACACATGTACACTTTTTCAGATGCTTGGACAGGGGCTACTCTCACTGCTTTGGGTAGCTAAAGTATACCCCTTTCCAGGAACCAGTGTTCACCCTTTCATGCTGTGGATGTTCTTCCCTAACACTGGAGCAAAACAGAGTGAGCCAGGAACCTCTCTCTCTGTACAACAGAGTTGGTTTAGTGCCCCAGAATTTTGATAGCCTGAGACTCACTATTAAGTAAGCTAGCTGTTATCATTCAAACAAGTAGCCTTAAATTTTCTTTATTTGTATAGCACTAGATGCATGTTTTCATCTACCGTAATCATTTCTAAATGTGAGATATACTGCATCATTTGAATACATAGTTGGTTTACTCACAATACACATGCTATGAGTTCCTGCACGTAGTTGCTTGTCTTTTGAGAATTTTTGTAGATAAATACCATATACTGCAGGAGATTCAGACAAAAGGCCCCAAAAGTAAAACCGTTGTGTGGAAAATGCAAAATAATGGCAAGTATGTGAGCAGAGGGAATATGTTTCTATGCACCAACTAGGTGGCTATATTACTGTGCCACAAGAAAAAAAGCTGGTATACATTACAAAGTAAATGAGAAATGAACTACACAGCACAAATATCAAGATTAACACAATTCTTAGAAAGGTACACTATTTAACAAGGCTATCTGGTGAAACTGTATTGCATCACAAATACGAAGATACACTGACAGAAATGTCTATTATGTCTATAGTAGAATAGCTTATGATGCTATCCGTGAATTAGCAATATCGATATGATTGAACCCTCTAATCCAAAAGGGCACACACACACTAGTGTGTGTGTGTGTGTGTGTGTGTGTGTGTGTGTGTGTGTGTGTGCGTGCGTGTGTGTGTGTGTGTGTGTGTGTGTGTGTGTGTGTGTGTGTGTGTGTTTGTATTCCGACTGGATAATCAGTTTCAAAACTTTGAACATCATACAGTCAAGACCATATGACTGAAGTTTTGAAACATTGAATGTTTTGAATGGGAAATTAACATTTTTCCTCACTGTAGTGTGATCTCGTAGTTGGTATAGTTAATTAGCAGGGGTGTGGAGAGTGCAGGGGGGCTTGCCCCTCTGCAAAAATATAAAAAAAAAATGTTTTTATTTTTTTTATTTTAGTTTCGAAGTTTCAAAACTTTGATCATATGGTTTCGACCATATAATATTTGAAGTGATGAAACTTTGGTGATCTGATAGGGACCTGTGTGTGTGTGTGTGTGTGTGTGTGTGTGTGTGTGTGTGTGTGTGTGTGTGTGTGTGTGTGTGTGCAAAATCAGTGTCTGACAATTAATTGATTATACTCTATTTGAAACATAAATATTGAAATTAACAAGCCAAATGTTCTGTGTCACTGAAAATAGAAATGTTGACACTAAAATAATCCAAAACCATACTACATGCATAGTGTCAGGGTTAGGGATAGCGTTGCCATTAGTCTTATGATTAGGGCTGTAGTTAAGGTTAGTGTTAGAACTATTATTAAGATTACAGTTAGGGTTAAAACACATAAGTAAGGTTAGTTCAGGAAGGCTCATATCCATGGTGGAACAGATGATTTCTGAGCATGAAAATAAAATAACGGAAAGATTTATAAGAATCTTGGCTGTCCCTGCCCAGTAAAACATGTGGTAAAGTAGGAGAGACAAAGGGATGGTTACTCTATCCAACAGACTCGCAGAACTTTCTAGGCAAGCAAAAATAGTGAAATACCAAAGTAAGCCAGAAAGTGCTGTCAAAAGACACCACGGATCAAAAAAGTGACAAAATATTAGAACTTGAAAAGCAAATGAAAAGTCAGCTTCAAACCCAAACTGACATTGTGTGTTTATAAAGTAAGAAACAAAAAACTATGGCAGGAGCCGAAAAAAATGTAAATAATTCCCTGCTTGATCTTAAAATGAAATATCAGAGCATACAAGATGAGAATGAGTCACTAAAATTGGTTCATAGGTGTTTGATAGGCTAACAACCACAAAGGCCTTTTTAAGTCTAGCCATGCATCCCAAATCTCTGACAAGTTCTCATACCCTTGATAAGTATAAGCAGAGGCTTGGGAGATGAACCATTTACAAGCAGTGACCTGGAAGATGAACCATTTACAGGCTACCAAACCAAGGAAGAATTTCCTGTTCCTCATTCAATTGTCCAAGTTGCACTTGAATTGGGTTAGGGAGGAACTCTGCTTCACATGGATGGAAACACTGTTCCAGAGAAAGGGTAGTCCCTGGGATACATACCTGTCTCTCTAGGATCCTATTTATATCACAGGCAAGGTTTAAGTCTTTAGAATGGGTAATTCTGATGATGTTTGTTTTGTAGATAAGCAGGAGGTTCATCAAGAGCGTGGTCTGACAATACCTTGTATGCCAGGCATAGATCTCCCTTCAATAGCCTGTAGGAGCCAAAATACAGGGTTAGAGCCTTGAGGCAGTCTGCACAGGATATGTTACTTACTCCCTGTATTCTTTTAGTGAGGAACCTCTGTGGATGTTACAATTGTTAGGTACATATCAAGGAGCACACTGTACTCAATTATATGTCTGATGAATGCCTAATACAGTGGAACAATTACTTCCTTGGACCTAGATGCCATACCTTTGTTTATAAGTTGCACAACATAGAATGATTTTTTCACTATTGTAGACACGTGATGGTCAAAGGCTAGATTATTGTCTGTGTGTGTCCCCAAGTTCCTGACTACTGGGTCAACTCTTAGGGGTCTGTTATCAATATGATAGTTACCAGGGGTGGATGAATTCCTGAAGGATACTATTACGCATTTCTTGGCATTTACTTTTAGTCCATGACTCTAACACCAGTTATTTATCTGTGTCAGCCCCTCCTGGAGAACATTTGTGTCACTGGGGAATTCTGTGACTGCTCCTAATTTACAATCATCTGCACATTTAGTCAGCCAGACGCCATTGACATTGGCTTTGATTTCTGGAAGTAAATTCCAAAAAGAAGCGGTCCCAGGACTGATTCCTGAGGGACTCTGCTTGTGATTGGACTCTATGTAAAGGTGAACCCACCATTTCTACCCTCCTGGGCTCTGTCTGTCAGCCAGCTGGCTATCCACTGGGTAAAATAAGGGTTTATACATAACCTCTTGAGTCTCTCAATAATGCCAAAGTGGGGTATTGTGTCAAAGGCTTTGGCCATGTCAAGGTCGGCAGTGTGAACCATTTTGCCCTCATCCATTGCTTTGGCGACCATCTCAAAGAAGTCCACAAGGTTGAGTAGGCATGACCTGCCTTTGACGAAACCAAATTGGGTTGGATCCAGTATCTGGAGGTTTCCTATGTCATTATTGATCATTGCCATGATAACTCTTTCCATGGCTTTGCATATGAGACCAGTGAGACTTATGGGTCTGCAGTTTCCAGGGTCTATAAATGGTCCACCTTTGTGTAAAGAGATTACTGTTGCTGTTCTCCATTTGTAAAGCATGATGCCTGTTTGGAAGCTACAGTTAGATAGCAATTCCAAACAGGACTGATAGGTCATGTTTCATGCTATTTAGAAGGCATCCTGGGATATTGTCTGGCCCCATTGATCCAGTGTTCTTGGCCTTAGAGAGTGTAGTAAGGACCTGTTCTCTAGTGATACTAGGGAGAGATATTTGACGGTATTTCCTGAAGAAAGGTTAATGGTGAGAGAGGGATAAAGTTGGAGCTGAATTTGTTGGTCATTAGGTTTGCTATATTTTCTGGCTCAGTATAGGTGGCTCCATTAACAATGACCTCTGCATACAACTGTGTATTGCCTTTGAGGTTGCGGACATATCTAAAGAATGACTTGTGGATGTCCTTGGCCTGGGAGGCCAAATTTTCCTCAAATTTGGTTTGGTAGACTTTATTTGTCCTCTGAATTATTTGTTTAGTTTGTTGAGAGTGTTTTTATCCTGCTGCATGCTACACCTCCTAATTTTTCCCATGATTTTCTTCCTTCTGTTATACAGCCTATTAGTGTTGTGGTTCCACCAGAGTGGCTTGTTTTTTAGATTTAGTTCTGTACTTCTTCCCAGTGGGTACAGCTGCCTCTATGCAGCTATTAGCATGCTTGGATAGGGTTTCTGTGAACAGTTTTGCATAGGAAGCAGTGTTCTCAAGATTTATAAGGGCTTGAAATGTTGCCAGGTTATCACATAATAGTAGGATGTTAGCCTAAGAGCAGTTCCTGAATATTCCAGGGTTAGCTGGGGGTTCCAGATTTATTTTTACTTCAAAGGAGACCATTTTGTGGTCTGACCTTACCAGAGAAGACCTTACACTAGGCGGTGTGCAGCACTCTCTCATATTAGAAGGACCAGATCCAGTATGTTCGCATCCCTGGTCTGTGTATTAACATTCTGGTCCAGGGAGTTTGTGTTTACAAATTCCAGGACTCTCTGTGTGTGTATATTTGGTGTTGTATATGATTCCCAGATAATACTGGGGTAATTAAAGTTGCCCATGAATATGGTATTGGGTTGGATGATGAGTGTTTCCAATAAGTTTAAATACATGTTATGGGTTTCTGGGTCATAGAGGGGTCCTATAGCTTTAAGGAAGTGATATGGGATTTTGCCTATGGTTATTCAAACGTGGAGAAGCTCAAGAGCATCTTCCTGTTTGAACAGCCTTGTGGTATATTTATTTTTGATGGAAATCGAGACACCTCCACCTTTAGCCCTGACTGTGTAGTAGCTGATTTAAATGTGTGGAAGGCATTATAGCCTTGCACTGCTGGTGTGTCTCTGTGGCATTAAACCATGTTTCAGTGACCTCATACACATCAGCATTCTCTAGGGTGAGGAGATCTTGTAGGGAGTGGATTTTTTTGTTTAGATTCCTAGAATTGAGCAGTAAGACTTTTACATTTTCTTGGTTTTAATTTGCTATGTCAGAAGTAATTTCAGTTTGGCATTGCCTAAAAATGGCACTATGGGAGAGGACAATGCTTTTGCTAATATTTAAAAGCCTAGAGGGGAGAGGTGCAGACCATCCCCGGCAAAGCACTGTGGTCTGTTGACCATTTCCTTCCATGTTGACAAATATTGCACTCTCTTAGAATGACACCAGAAACTAAGCCAATTATTAAAGTCAGCTATCTTTTATTTATTTATTTATTTAACATTTGTTGACCGGGAAAGTCCGATTAGGTTCCACAGATCCTGTTTTCAGCGGAGGCCCTGGGGCCTGGTGAGAGGGACATCAGTGTGTTTCACAATGAAGTCTCTAATGACCAGAATGTTGAACTGTGTGGTGGCTTGCCTTATGGGCTTAGAAGTAGACTCCATGAGATGTGGATGTATGTGCTGATGTGGGTGTTATTTTGAAAGAGTGCATCTGGGGCTGCTGATGGTATTTGTTATGTGTACTTCATCTAGGGGTCTTTGAGGTTTAGGAAGGTTGCATTTAACTGCCTCAGCATATGTGGGTCTCTATGTCTGGTTTTAATTGTGTGTGATGGGCGCAGCATGTGTGCTATTGACAACCCGATTGACATTAGGAATGCTTTTATATGAAACCTTTGCCTCCAGTGACAATGTGTAAATACATCTCTCACATACCATATCAGTTTGCTTGAGAATAAACTGGTAGTCAGTAAATATGAGTCAATTTCTACATTACCTCAAGATGCCCATATCTACCAAGCTGGTAACAGAAATAGTAAGAAAGTTCAAATCCTTGGCAACAAGCCCTTTTTTATTGATTAGATGGTTGGAGTGAGAATATAACATAATGTGAGGCGTATCTGTTTTGAAGCTCTGGGTACAGTGCTTGTCACTGCAAACCAGTTGCCCTGTGTACAGCTAGGTATTGGTGAAATTTCAAGGCAGCTTTTACAGGAAAAATGTCAACTCAAGGTGTCTGCAGCTATGCAGGGCACTGCCAAACACTTGAGGGGGAACTGATAAGTAAACCCTGATGATTTATGGATGAAGTATTCAGGGAGAGATTAGACAGCAGCAAATCATGCGGCACCTAATTTAAAGAAAGAATTATCTTTGACAAGAATGATGAAAAGAGGGGATTCAGCTGAATGGCTGCTGCCTGGCTACTCCTAGTATTAGTCTCACCACAGCTTCATGCTGCTGGGATGCAATGCTCCTTTGCTTCTTCTCTCACCACAAGCAAAACGGTAGCATCAATCCCAACTTAAGAAGTAGGCCACAGGCTTTTTGGTGATCAGCACTCTTATCCCAGAAGACATAAGGGTCTTTAGGCTTGGTGTAGCCTCTTCCTGGTAGATGTCTTGAATAGCAACCAGACCAATCAGGAAGGTCCAACACAGACACCCACTGCCCAATCAGAAACAGTCAGGAATCAATGCACTCTGCCTGTGCATTGATTAGAGCTGAGAATTGTACACTGACTCATATTCACAATAATGAAGTAGTTACGTCTCGAAAACAAAGGTAATCTGAAAACTAAATAAATAAACAGCTGACACTAATCAATCAGAGCTCAAATGTGCAAAGAAATACTGAGGAGTAATACCAGTGACTTCCGTGCACTTAATCAACATGTCCCAGAACTAGAACAAACATGCACAAAAAATAAATGCCATAAAAGGGTGCTACAGGAAAAAGAGAGAACATTAAGTGGCAAAATGGATGATCAGTACATTGTTCAGCTGATATAAGGAGTGGGATGTCACTGTAGATCAAAGCTCAGTAACTGGCCTTGTGAGTAAGATACAGCTCATGTAATGAGGTGAGAATTTCACCTGGTCTGAGGTCATGGAAGACATGGCTAAACATATAGCCATTAATTGGGAAACCCTGAAACTGGAATGATAGACCTTAAGTATAATGTAGCAGAAGTGAAAAGACAGACATATATGATTAATCAGAAATGCAGTAGAGAGAAAAATCAAAAATGCTGTTAGAACACACCACTCTAAATAAAAATATGCATGAAACCTGTGCTGTTAGCCACACTTAATGAAGTCAAACTTACCATAAGTAAGGCTCTGGGTGTAGCCTGTAAGGAACTAATAAAGTAGCAGAGCCATTATACTGAGACAAATGAAGAAATACAACATGCATTATATAATAGAGTGAATCGGCTTGAACTAACAGTTGCAGAAACTGAGTTCCAGCATGATAAGGCATGACAAGAAATTGTAAAATGCCATGGAGAAATTAAATCACAAGAAAAAGAATGTACTAAGTCAAAGTTTGTCCCAGTCCCAGACAGAAAGTGAAGTGCCTTAGGGCTACCAACTGAACAGATGCACCAAGGTGAAGAGTTCATTCCACAGAGAACAGTGCATAGCATTAAAATATCATGGTATTCTACCTGTTCCAAACTGAGACACACTGCCAGATATTGCCACAACTGGAAGCCCTCAGCCAAGGAATTTGTAGATCAGCTGTGGTGGAATCAGGCTGGCCAATGAGGCTCATCGCCACAGGTCTGAGCTGAGGGGGTTATGTGGTATAGCATTCCTAGTGACTGCTGTGGGAGGTGTGCAGTTACAATTGTTTTTGGAGCAGTCTGGAAGTAGGATGTATATCCCTACCTGAGTGAAGGAGGCCACACCCCACCTTCTTATAAAAGGAAGGGTGAGAAAGACAGTGAGAGAAAGAGAGAGAGAGAGAGAGGCACTTCCGAGACTATCTGGCAAAAAGAGGAAATGCTGTGGAGAGACACACGTTTCCTATTTTCTCCAATTGTTACTATCTCTCTGTCTCTCTCAATTCAGTGTTGCTCTTCTACTTTTTTCAACAGACATGCCCAACTGTTGCAGGACATCTCTCACACAATCCATTCATCTCTTTGCTGGAGGTCCATATTTTCTCTTGCTGTCTTCCTGTCTGTCCAAAATCTGCTTCATCTGATTGCCTTCTGCTTTTCTGCACTTCTTTGACCTTTTCTGCAATGAGTGATACTTTGGCTTCTGCTCTGATATCCTCATTTCGTCCTGTGTCCAATAATATGCATCCTAGCACCTGTCTCATGAACTTCATCTCCATCACCTATAGCTTCCTCAACTGCCCTGCATTTATTCCCCAGGTTTCTGTACCATACAGTAGTACTGGTCATACCACTGTTTTGTAAACATTACTTTTCAGCATATTTGTCATTCTTCTGTCATACACTACCCCTGACACTCTGTGCCATTTGGCTGCAACCCGTCTGATTCTTGCTTTGACCTCCTTATTCAGACTTCACCTCTCCTCAACCACCCCTTCCAGGTACCTGAAACTGTTAGCCAGTTTCAGTATTTTCTCCTCTATCTCAGCTTTTAGATTTTTCTGATTTCCTCCATTTACTGCCATGACAACTGTTTTATCTCTACATGGTTTCGTCCTGTGTTCCTTCAGTTTTTCATTCCATTCCCCTATCATTTGGGGAAGCACCTGTTTTGAGTCATGTAGTGTCACATCATATGCACACAGTAGGTTTGTTGATCTGTTCCCACCCACACACCTGTTTGCTAATGTAGTCTATCATTATTATGAGCTCAGAGTTGAAGCCTGATACAGAAACATTCCCACTGGGAGCTCCTCTGTGAGTCCGAACACTGTTTATATTTTATCATCAGGTCCTTTTACACAGACTGCACTGATCCTGTAAGCATTTCTGGGACTTCAAACCATTGCAAGAGTGCACAGATCATCTTTTGGGACCTTGTTATATACTTTCGCTAAATCTGGGAATACCCAATTGGACTCTTTCTTCATCTTAACTATCTGTCGTACTATAAACATCAGGTAAGTTGCCCTGCATCCTGATCTGTAGTTGAACTGCTCATCTTCCATTTTACTTTACACTACTCTGCATATTCTTTTATCAATCACCCTCTCAAGCACTGTCATGCAATACATTATACCCACACAAATGCACCAGCACAAATCAGTGGACTATGCTACATCAGTTCAGCTCATTATGGGCTTGTAAGGTAGCAGGATTCACACTGCTGAGTGGTTAGTCATACAGCATAAATCCCAAATGAGATAAAAAACATCTGTATGCAGGAACAGAGAGAGCACAACACAAATATAGATTGTTCTGAATTTTGCTAGCACTCCTACTTATTAGTTGCAATATTTACATTGAGAACTGTTGTGACTTCTATGCCACACACATATGCCACATTCAGGTAGTTAACATCACCCATGTACTTTGTGTGCTTATGAAGTAAAGGTTACACAGAGTTGCTCTGCTGTATTTTCTTAACATGTCACCCAAGTATATATATAAAAAAACAAAAAGTAGGTGGTGCAATAGTGCTCTGAGAAAACAGATAAACCAAAAAATAAAGCACTATTGTTGCGAGTCCCAAAACACTCTTTTATTGTTACAAGAATTAAGCACTTTTGTCAATCCACTTTGACTTCATCAGAATTAACCTGAGCAACAGTTAAAAAGCATTTTTATACTATCAATTTGCCAGTGATTGGTTAAATGATTGGTTAAACATTTCCCAATGGTAAACAAGCATTTAAAACAATTGATATTTAAAAGAATACTAAGTAATATATTCTTAAAAAAGAAGAAATTATTCTAAAAAGAATGTTTTTCAAACACAGTACCAAGTCTAAGGAGTATTTTTATGTATATATTCCTTTCATTATGCTCAACTACTTTAAAAAAATGTTTTTAAAACATAAACATACTTGCTACAAGGAACATTTAAATATGCTGTTTTTTCCTTGAGAAGAGGTAATAAACTTAGATAATCATTTAGACCGGGGGGAAATTTGCTGCTTGCCACAACAGTTCTTTTTTATATAATGCATTCTACCAATCCCAACCCCTAGCTTCTATGCTTATTAAATCAAGAATAGCAAATTTAAAACCTGTGCAACCATCACATTGGGAGCTGTGTTTATACAGAGAAGTAGTGTCCCTTTTATTCTTTATATCATACAAATGCTCGTATATTCTAGTCTTGAATAACCTTTCAGTCTTCCCAATGCAGTAGGAAGTACAGGTGTTGCACCTAGCAATATATACCAACTTGCTGGAATAACAATTACCTCTTTTTAAGTAGACCACACTTTTATAAATCAATAAAAATAAAAGTGTGGTCTTTTTTAAGAAGATATTATTTAGTATTCTTTTAAATATCAATTGTTTTAAATGCTTGTTCACCACTGGGAAATGTTTAACCAATCATTGGCAAGTTGATAGTATAAAAATGCTTTTTAACTGTTGCTCAGGTTAATTCTGATGAAGTCAAAGTGGATTCACGAAAGCGCTTAATTCTTGTAACAAATATATATATATATATATATACACAGACACAGATACACACACACACACACACACACACACACACACACACACACACACACATATATAAATGTTTCTAGGAAGTAAATTATTGTAGCTAAGTTAGTGGCATTTTGTTTGTTTCTAAGAATTAAAGTACTGCAGCTGACTTCATAGATTCATAGATTCATAGATTAGTACTAGGCTAACTGCCCATGTGGACTGGAGAATCAAACCCTGCACCTTGTGTCTGTTAGGTAAACACCTTAACCATTATGCCAATCTCCCACCAGTGACTAGAGCATACCATTACTTTACCCTCTACTTTCTTACCATTTGTTGTTCTTTTTTGTTTTTATCTTCGCCCTAAACTTAACCATCATTCTCTTTTCTTTTTTAGAAGGATTTGTCCTGGAAAAAGTCCTCCCTGAGCCTCTGTAGCCTCGTAGCTCACTGAATTGCTGCTAACAAGACCCTTAACAGAAGAGACCAGAAAATTAACGGCCAAAACTTTGTATGCATCTCCTGTCCTTCATACTGCACCCTAACCTACGATATATCCTGCAATTTTACCAAAAATAAGGTACTTTTAATAAGTCACATCTAGTACTGTGGCATATACACCTAGCACGGACAACTGAGTAGTATAACACCCCCCTCGCTAGTTGTTCCCTCCCCCCTGCCTAGTTCCTAATCAGGATTGTCCACATTTCATATTTTTGGTTTAAATAAATTATTGCATAAAATAATTTAAAACAAGTGCAATACATTTTCAAAGTATATACTCCACTAAATTGGATAGTGTCACAGATCTGAAATTGACTAAGCAGTCATAAATTCCATCCTACCTGCTAACCTTGGATAGTAGGCTAAATAACCTACCTTTGTAAGCTCCAGAAAGCTTCTTACCTGTTTTTTTACAGATGCCAGCTCTTGGTTACCAGGTTCTTCCCGCTCCGTTTACCCTCTCTGCGCTCTGGCTCACTGCAGTATCTTACCTTACCCCCATTCCCCCCCACACGTTTATACTATCACAGTCACATCTACTTCCTTCCTTTCACACCAGCACACCCATTAACCAATTAGCACCCTCCTCCATCCAACTACCATAAATCCTCACTCTTCTTTAGCTCTACTTCCCTGCAATGCTCTCCTTCATATTATACTTAAATCATTGCTTTGTAATAACAATATGCCTTCTCCTGCTTATTCACCTCACAGCATTAAGCCTTTACTCTCGAACTGTCATACTAAACTCTATATTACCTGAAACTCACTCATACTCTAACATTAGCTCTAGTCGATACCAGACAGCTCCTCTTCTCTGTAGTAAACCTCTCCTTCTCTATACCAGCTACTCCCTTAAATTTGTACATAGATCTCTTATAAATCTCCCTCACCTTTTCCTGTCCGGGCTGTCACATTCTATTCGCAAACTATATCATTACATTTCCTCCATCATCTGTTCTGGTGACATTCACCCTAACCTAGGGCCCCAAACTCCTTCCCCATCTCCATGTTATAACTCTTCCAAGACTCTCCATTTAACTAGCTTAAACTTCCAGAGCATTTGTAATAAAATTACCAAATTTCATGCTTGGCTTTTTCAAAACAGGACAGACATCCTAGCTGCTACTGAAACCTGGTTAAACCCACTATTCAAGAGTCAGAGTTCCTCCCTTCCAATTATAATGTAATTAGGTCAGACAGACAACATAAAAAGGTGGTGGCGTTGCCTTAATCTTCCCCAATACTCTTAATATATTCCCATACTCTGACTCCATTCCACATTTTCATAATGCAGAGATCTTGATCTCATTTCTAGAAATCAATGATTCCCCCAAGAAACAATATCCCTGTTTTAGAAGATATACTATCCTGGATTTCGTCTACCATAAAAAATTAAACCATCATACTAAGTGACATGAACATTGACTGGGCTTCCATATCCTCCAATAATTCTCCCCCTAACATAAATTTATTTCACTTCACTCAACTAATCAACAATACTACTACTAGATTCAATCATAAAACCAACAAAGGCTCAACACTTGACTGGATTCTGGTTTCAGACCCTTCCAAATGTCCAACTTCAGGCACTTTGGCAAACTCCTTTAGTGACCACCTCCCAGCCTATATTTTTCATCACTGTCCATCCTTTACAAAGGGCCATAATATTAAAGTATTCAAAATCTATCAAAATTTTGCCCACATACTTTCAACAGCATCCTAAACAGCTATAACTGGGACAGTCTTAAAACTATCCCATTAGATAATGCCCTTCTCTACCTCAATGACTCTTTCTTAAATATATTGCACAGTCTAGCTCCTACCAGAAACAAACAAATTAAATCCAGTTATGCCCCTGGCTGTCTAAACCTACTAGAGAAATCATGAAAAAATAGGAATAAAACCCGGAAGCGCTGGCTCAAATCTAAGAACTCCATTGATCTTAGCCATTACAAACAACTCTGAAACCAAGCCAAAAAATTAATCTACAAAGATAAGCAACAACACTTCTGGAAGTTACAATCAAATAGGAAAAATAATTTCAAAACTTTTTTGTCCTCGATCAATAATCTCTTAAACCCTGGCACTAAATCCAACCTGAACCCCTACCCTAACTTGACTCCTGAACTTACTGCTCTAAATTTAACTCCTACTTTATAGATACTATAGCTAATATTACTGCCGCCTTCTCCTCACCCCTACCAAACAACCATCTAAACATGCCATCCTCCTCTACCCCCTTTCATCCCAACCTCACCAGCCCCAACATCCCAGCTCTAGACCATATTCAGAAATCCCCCCAACCAGGATTTAGCCTCTCTTCTATCTCTACTTTCTATATCAAAAACTCCTTCTAAATCTTAAACCCTGCTCTAATTCTGCTGACAAAATTCCTGCCAAATTCATCAAACTCGCCAGAGATGCTGTAGCCTACCCTACCCTATTAGCATCCTAATTACCAGGTCTATCTAGCTTTGGGGTACATATGGCATGGACAGGGGAGTGAAGTTTTCACTGAACCTGTCAGCTAGCAAGTTTGCTATATCCACAGGTTCTATATATGTAGTACCCTTAACTAAGAGTTCAGCGCAAATCTGGGCCTTACCTTTGAAGTTACGAATGTAAATAAGGAACGCCTTGTGGTTATTCTTAGTTAGGGAAGCTAATTTGGATTTGTAGTTAGCTTTGGAGGACTTCATTAGGAGTCTTATTTCCTTGTTTAAGTTGAGGAGGGAGTGTTTCCACTTTTGAGACCACTCCTTCCTACTCCTAGACAGCCATTTCTTTCTCCTGTTGTATAGCCCATTAATGGCAGTTGTCCACCAGGCAGGTTTGTTTTTCCTTGAAGATCTTGCTCTGGTTCTATCAGGTATGGCAGAGTCAATACAATTGTACAGGTGCTTGTATAAAGCATTGGTGTATAATGCAGTATAGGTGCCTATTCCATCAGTGGTGGGGAGGGGTCAGATCTCACCAGGGATGGCCACACAGTGGGAGTGGTGGAGTGGTCCCCCTTGTTGGTGAGCACCAGGTCCAGGATGTTTGAGCCCATTGTGGGTGTGTCAATCAGCTAGTATATGCCATTGGAGTTAAGGAACTCCAGGAACCTTGGGGGAAAGTAAGTTAGAACACGTATAATTTACCCAGTCTATGGGCGGGTAATTAGTCACCCAAAACTAGGGTGTTTGGTCATATCTTGATTGACTCAAGTAGATCCAAGTAGGTTGAGTGGATGTCCTGATTCATGGAGGGGTCCTATAGGTGACAATAACCTGAAGATGGGTCTTGCCTACGGTCAATTGCACCTGAAGTAATTCAAGGGAATCATGCTGTTTAACCAATCTAGAGGTGCATTTAGCTTTAATGAATATTGATACACCACTTCCTTTAGTTCTCATGCCTTCAGCTTGTGGTCTGAATGTGTGGAAGGAAATGTAACCTGGTATAGCTGGGGTGCTCTTTGCAGCCTTAAACCAGGTCTCAGTGACTGCACAAATGTCAGCATCTTCCAGGGTAAGGACTGCTTCCAGTGAGTGCATTTTCTGGTTTGGACTCCTAGTATTTAGCAGCATAACCCTGAGGTTGTTTTTAGAAGGTATTTTTACATTGGGAATTTTGTTCTTGTGACATTGCCTAAAAAAGGCACTATGGGGATGTCAAGAGCCTTAGCCAATAATCAAAATCCCAGGGGTGACAGATGAAGACCATCTCTGGCAAAGCATTGAGGTCTGTCAACCATGTCATCCCAGGCTGACAGATACTGAATCCCCTTTGAATGACACCAGAAACTAAGCCAATTGTTGAAGTCAATCATTTTTTGTTTGTACTGAGGTATCATCCTTGGCAAAGGTAAAATCCTGCTTAAGACTAGGGACATACCTGCCTGAGACACATAATTCGAGAGTTCAGTCATGTCTCTCTTCATATAGTCCAGTGAGGTACATCTTAAGTCATTCACACCAACTTGGACTATGACAGAGTCATAACACTGTCTGTTGTTGAGAGACTTGAGTGAGTGTGTGATGTGGCGGATCCTGGAACCTAACAGACAGTTGACCATGACCTTTGTGTTATAGTTATTTCTAGTAAGACTGATTTGTGGTCAGATCTCGCCAGGGATAGCCTGACAGACAGCTGACTGTGACCTTTTCCTTATCCAACCTGGAGAGAGTGACATCTGTGTGTCTCACAATTGAGCCGCCTATGACTAAGATGCTTTTTTTTGTGTTATGCCTTAGGGGCTTGACTGGTAAGACACTGGTATGTGATATACTGTGTGTACTATGTTCTGCAATGGATGCATTATGTGAAGTGTGCTTGGGTTTGGAATGTTTCTGATGTTTAGGTAAGCTTTTTGTAAGGATCACCGCATATGTAGGTGTATGTGTTGTTGGTTTGGTAGGTGCAGGAGGTGAGGTCTGCATACTGACAACCTGCTTAGTATCAGATGGACTGACTGGTAAGTGAGAGCCTGGATTCTAAGTTTTTGATATAGATGCATCTCTCACATAATGAATTTATGTGGACTAGAAGTGGGTTGTCAGTGTACATGAGGCATTTGTGGCATTGCCTCAGGATGCCCATGTCGACTGGGCTAGATAGAAAAACTGAGGAAATTGTCTGTCCATAATGCTAAGTATGTTGATGTGGTCAGAAAACGGGGAGAGGACAGGAAGGAACAGGTAAAGTAGAGGACAGGAGAAATGTTATTATTTATTTATTTATTTTACATTTGTTAACTGGGAAAGAGGACAGGAGAAATATTATTATTTATTTATTTAATTTTACATTTGTTAACTGAGAAAGTCCGACTGGACACGTCCTTTTTCAGCAGAGGCCTGGGGAGAAAAGCTCCAGTTACAGCACATGTGACTAATTCATAAGAATTACATACATTTACATAAGAATATGAATAACAAAATTAAGCTAAGATTGTTCAGTGAGCTGTATATCAGTAGAGATATAGTTACATAAGAATAAAGCATAAATAATAATAAAGCATAAATGAACAAAAATACGAAGGGCTAGTGGACGTACCTCAGGAGCTACGCTGAATATATCACCTGTCACTGAGGGAGAATCACGAGAGCTCAATGATGGAGCACCAACAGAGTACCAGGTCAACTTGTAGCAATAAGGAAGAGTCTGAAATGTGTAAGGAAAAAAAACTTTAATCACTAGAAGGTTGCTTTGTTGCTTATAATATTTTTCATTATTTGACTGAGAGTTGTCTTTTAAATCGCTTGTGTGGAAAAGAAAGAAACAAACAAAAAATACAGTAGCAGGAGCAGGAAATTAGTTATTATTACCCTTATTATCATTGTTGTTGTTCTGTATTCTCAGATCTTGTCTTGTTCTTTCTTATACAATACAAGTTAAAAGTTATATAATTTACATGCAACTAAAAAGCAATTTCAGCAGCGTGAGTCAGGGGAGAATTATTCTGCTTATTGTATTGCCTTTTTTCTTTTATAAACTCACTTTTACCGCAAGCCATTTAAAGATGTGACTTGAAATAAAAATGACAGCCGAATTAATGGCAACACTACAGTTATTATCAGTCAACTTAGTTTGATCATTCTTCTAACTCCATTTTCAAAATGGTAAAGTTGGCAAGTAAGTAGTAGTCATCCAGTACAGCAGACTGCAGAAAGAAGCATAAAGTACATCTGCAGTTGTGACAATTACTAGTTTAGGGCATTGCTCATACCATCCTACTTAAACAATATGCTTTGCACATGTGCAAGTCAACATAAAAGCTGAATCCATGAAAATTATGAATCACTCTACTTATCTTCTCAAGGACACAATTCAGAATATTTCCAGGAAAAAATTTAGAAATCTGAACTTTTCTTGGTCCTGTTTTAATTAACCTTGACTATACATTTAGGGCAAATAAGTGGCAAACTATTCTGAAGTGGCAAATGGACACTGAAATTATAGTGACTAAAAACTGGAATGACTATATTCAAATCGATAATTGCCAACTACATCTAAGCTTGTTAGTGTATGGGCATTTTGGCTATTGTTGTTATATTAAGAAGAGGTACTAGTATGTCCTCTAGACAGTGGTCTAGAAAAGGAAAAGAATGCATGAACAAGTTTCAAGGCACAAAACAACAATTGCATCAGGGTTCAGTTGAAAACTTAGTGACATACCATCTTTTCTTGTTAAAACTGTCTCATATAATGTCTTTGTTTTATATTCCTCTCTAACTTAATGAGAAGAACAATTATGATTAGAAGTGGCTAGAATAGATAAACCTGATTAATAGGGCTTATATGACACAACTGAAGCAACCAATGAACAGAAAGAGAGCACAGTTTTGAATGAGCACATATGGGCAATGTTAAATATCATATTCATATTTTGAATGTAAACATCATCAGAAAGCTTGCCTCATGATTCTACTTATATTTTGAATCTGTAATGATTTGCCATTCATTTTAAATTGTTAATTTCTAAGGAGCTGCCTGTTTGTCCTTAGAGGAGTGGTTTAAGGCACTTGAGTGTATTAGCCTGTAGTTTAACTTTTAGGCAAAACTTAAACTAGCAAGTGCAGTAAACAGTTTTAGCTTATAAAGACAGTAAAAACAGTGCAGATTCTGATAAAACAAGCAAAAACAGTAGTCGAAAGTCACAAAAAGTCGAAAAAGCCAAGAAAAATACTTAAAATCTGGAAAGGTAGTCTTTTCTGATCTCTGCTGCTAGAGGAACACTGCTGGCTACCACGAGGAGCTGTGCTGAGTTCTCAATAGCTGGAAAAGCCCACCAAAACGCGCTTTATAGCAGGGGGCTGGAAAAGACAGGAAATGACCCAAAATGGCCAATAGACTACAAGTTACTGCCTTAAACCACTCCTCTAAGGACAAACAGGCAGCTCAGTACTCCCCACTCTCACTGGTGAGTAAAGAAACTTCCCCCTGACCAAACAAGGAAAATGGAGAAACACAGGAACCAAGACAAAGCCCAGGGATCAGCAAAATCTGGTCTCTGGAACACTAGTTAGGAAAGTATGGAAAACAAGGATATTTTTTTGTTTTTTCAAGTTTTTTTACAGAAAGGCAGAAAACACAATAAATGCTATAATTTTTGACTAAATGCTATCAAAAGCTAGTACACTTGAGTGTATTAGCCTGTAGTTTAACTTTTAGGCAAAACTTAAACTAGCAAGTGCAGTAAACAGTTTTAGCTTATAAAGACAGTAAAAACAGTGCAGATTCTGATAAAACAAGCAAAAACAGTAGTCGAAAGTCACAAAAAGTCGAAAAAGCCAAGAAAAATACTTAAAATCTGGAAAGGTAGTCTTTTCTGGTCTCTGCTGCTAGAGGAACACTGCTGGCCACCACGAGGAGCTGTGCTGAGTTAATACTGATACAAATTGCAGTGTTTGACTAATACAGCAAAGCTTTCAGGAGCAGCCACAGTGTCACCAAGTAAATAAAAGTACTCTCAAAAGTTAAAATATTCTCTAAAACACCAGCCACAATGAAAGGTCTAAATATATTTAATAATAAATAATAAAAGAACATGAAAATACTAAATATCTATTTACAATAAACACCAGAGTTTTCAATCACAGTAAATATTAAAAATAGCACAGATGGATGGATTCACACAGTTACAGAAAAACAGTACTTAACTAATCTCACTATATTTTCCCAACTGATCTAAAGAATTACTATTCCCTGGTTACTTACTAAAGCAATTCAAGATGAAGTGGATGAGTGGTCTTGCTTTTTTGTCAGGTTTCAAAAATAGGCTTCTCTGAGACTTCTGTCTCCCTCAAATAGCCACCTCACAAGTTCTGGTTTCAGGTGTGGGGTCTGTCTGGTTCTCCCCCAGGCTACCAGCCTCACATGCCTGTCTCCAAGCCTGACTGCATGTAACTGCATGCATACAAGGTACTGCATTACCAAAATCATTCCCTATCAGGACATCTGCAGCGATATCCTCAAACACACCTACTTGCTTGCTTCCTTTTCCACCCTTCCAGTCAAGATGAACCATGGCCAAACACATTTGGAATGGTGTCCTTCCTAAAGCTCTGATCAGAGTGGACTGCCCTAGCAAGTACTGCTCCTCTTTAACCACTGCAGGCTTCACAATGGTTATATCAGAGGCTGTGTCTTTCTTAGCAGTGGCCTGTTTCCATCCACTAAGATCAGATATAAATTCTGGTGATAGTTTGGTATCCCTGTTGACTTCAGACAACTTACCACTGGCAAACTGTTATTTTTACTTGCTAGCTTCC
This sequence comes from Protopterus annectens, assembly GCF_019279795.1. NCBI lineage: Eukaryota > Metazoa > Chordata > Ceratodontiformes > Protopteridae > Protopterus > Protopterus annectens. The sequence continues at coordinate 664,224,783 of NC_056730.1, forward strand.
CCACCTTTTGTTCCCCAACTTGCTTCAGTGGACATTAGCATGCTACATGGCCCCTCTGGTTAGATTTAAAACATCTAAACCTTGATCCTGGCCACGTACTTGAACTAGTGGCTTCCCCTGTTACTGGTGGACTCTGTTGGGGTGGTGTAGGCTGCCCACCATGCGTTCCTTTATACCCATGTGCAGCATTAGGTATCCCCTTCTTGTGCAGTGATGCCCTGCTTGTTAAGTAGAGATCTCACTTTTTTCCCAGCTCATCTATACAGTTATACTCCCAGTCTGCCAACCAGATTCTCATGTCCTCAAGCAAAAGTGCTAAGGGCTTGTTCCCTCACCAAAAGGTCTGCCAGCCTTTCAAAAGTGGCAACCTGACACCCACTCAGCCACCTATGAAAATAAGTGCTTAACTCAGCAATATAATCGCATACACTTTGATCTTCCTTGCTTTTATGTTCGCAAAACTTTTTCTGTAAGGTTCAGGTATTAACTTAAAACATTCTAGTAAACACTATTTTACTTTATCATAGTTTTAACAATCAGTATCAGACAATTAGAAAAAGCAGTTACAGCTTTACTGTGGAGCAACAGCATCAATAACTGTACCCAGTGCCCTTGGTCAACATTATACTGTTTACATACTCTTTCAGATATACGAATAAAACTATCAAAATTATCATCTTCTGTAAACCATGAAAGAAATTTGCTGACCTTTATTGCTTCTGGCATTCGGTTAGTCCCCTCCCCATTACATCCATGACCCCGACAAAGAGTCAGCATCTCCCTCTCATGTTAGCACTGTTTCTCATTGTCTTCAACCTTCAAATGCTGCAGTCTCTCTGCTGATTCTAATTCCAACTGTTTCTCCTTTTCTTTGGTCTCCAAATGTCACAGCCTCTCTGCTAATTCTAATTCCAAACATCTGGCCTTCAGTTCAATTTCTTTAACTCAAGATGGATTTTTATCCTGTTTCTAAGGGCTGCAAATCCCCATCACCAGACTGGTTATCCTCCTGGTAGCTGGACTGAGCTGCAACTAAGGGTGAACTCATTTCCTCTTTAGTCAGGTTGGCATGCACCATTCCTTTGGCTTCTCATATCTTGGCCAACTGGTTCTTTGTCAGTTTGCCATAATCCTCTGCTAACATCTTTTCCTGCTTTCCCTGACCAAACTAAACTAACAAAGAATTAATACAACTGTTGTGAAAAGGAAACTCTGTATGTTTACTTTGTGGCTGCTGGGAGTACACACACCTTCAGTGACAACTGCCTACAGGCTAGAGAAGTTCAATCAATATCCATGGCACTGCTCACCAATATGTGACATCCTTGCTCTGGGCAAGTAATCAAGGAGCCTTAATCCTCACCACTGACACTGGAGAGGGAAGTTCACTTGGAACAGAAACAGATAAACACAGTATTTCCATGCACAATTTCTGATAAGAGCACAAAGGGAACACACTCAGTCCAGGGGCTGGGTTTCTGTCTCTCTCCAGGCCCCCAATACGACTCCCATTGACACAGCTGTAGAGTTGAATCCTCAACCAAGTGTTCCAAGCCAAGTCCTCCGCCACCCTCTCTGTGAAATCAGTGCTCTGTGTCCCTGCTCCGAGTCGCTGATACACACACTCTTTAAGAATTGATTTTTACACCACACACACACACACACACACACACACACACACACACACACACACACACACACACACACACACACACACACACATCTAGGAAGGGCAGATACAGATTTACCAGTTATGCCCCCTCTGTCCAGACTATAAGGTAGGTACTGCCATCAGAACCCTTCAAAGCCAGCTACTCTAAGCCTCTTTCAAAGGTACCCAATTATACTGAGTAAAATTAATACTAATACAAATGGTAGTGTTTGACCAATGCATCAAGGCTTTCAGGAGTGGTCACAGTGTCATCAAATAAATATAAGTACTCTCAAAGGTTAACATATTCTCTAAAAGACCAGCCACAATGAAAGGTTTAAATATATTTAATAATAAATAATAAAAGAACATGAAAATACTAAATATCTGTTTACAATAAACACCAGCATTTTCAATCACAGTAAATATTAAAAATAGCACAGATGGATGGATTCACACAGTTACAGAACAACAATACTTAACTAATCTCACTATATTTTCCTGAATGATCTAAAGAATTACTATTCCTTGGTTCATAGGTTCATAGGTTCATAGATTAGTACTAGGCTAACTGCCCTTGCGAGCCATTTTAAGCCTAGCCAATTATCCCCTGAGAGATTCAAACCCTGTACCTTGTGTTTGTAAGGCAAACACCTTAACCATTAGGCCACCCTCCCAACCCCTTGGTTACTTACTAAAGCAAGGCAAGATGAAGTGAGTCAGTGGTCTTCCTTCTTTGTCAGGTTTAAAAAACAGACTGCTCTAAGTCTTCTGTATCATCTAGTATTAAGACATCTTTTTCAGTGTTGGATTACAGAATGACATCACATACATCTGGTCCTCTGACTCTGGTTCCCACACGACCCCCTCTACTAGAAACTGAAACAGAATCTAATACCTAAGTGTCATAATGCACACACATAGAGCTTTGCTAAGATGTGTTATAGCATCTGGAAACTATAAACCATTTCAGAATTTCCACCTTTCCAGGGTAGCAATTAGTTCATCCCTAAGGACAGTACAATAGGATTCCTAGTCCTGGTTTTCACAGACATTTTCATCTCTGGCTGCAATCAGAACTGTAAGATACAATCTTTGTGGCTTAAACCAGGTAATTTAATTTTAGACTATTTTTTAAATGTTACACAGACTGAGATTAACCTCTTCTCTTCCAGTATCCTCTATTATAATATACTTATTTTAACAGTTTCAATACAGTTTGACATACAGGTGGGTTTCTTTTCTGGCCAGCAGGACCCACTGTTTCATACCTCTCAACTGTACAGATTTTCACATAATGTCCAGATTTTTGCCTCATACTTTTGGTCCATTTTTCATAAAATTGTGGTTTTCTGGCAAATTAGTAGTAAATCATTCAAGACTAAAGTTACAAAATAATGACAGACATTTGAGTTTCAGACTTTATACCCTTCAGAAAATTCATGCTAATGCAACACCTGTTATTCTATCAACTTTGTAAGTTTGTAAGAGCAATATTTAAAAATTATCCCTATTTTTTGCCTTTGTCCCACTTTTATTTATGGCTTTGTCCAGATTTCTTGCTCTAAGAGGTTGAGAGGTATGCTGCTGGTACATTCTTAACACCGGCAGCTTTACAAATAAAATTTTTAACATAGGCACCTGTACAAATCAGTTTAATATACAAATGACACATAATTATTTACAAAACTCCAGCTAGCTATGCTGTCACTGCCCTACTTCTCCTGGCATAGCTGGCAATTCCTCACATCATCACAATGCTAGATAATTTTTTCTTAGCAAATTACTTACTTTACATTATGCTTTCAAGCAAAATCTTCCTACATTACTTTGACGCGTACAAAAAAAAAATGTGAACCTCCCCATACTAACTTCAGGTTTCATATGTGAAGGGCCTGGCTTTTATGACTTTACTTGTTTGCCTTCTAGCCTGATGAAGCTTCATGCTTTAAAATTTCCAAAATTAGCTATTTGACCTTTTTCATAAATTTTGTTCTCTAAATTCAAATACTGATAATTGTACTGTTGCTTTTGGTCAGCTAATTGAAATACAGATTGCCAAGCTTGGCCAAATGACTTAGGAGTTCAAAGAGAGGAACAAAAGGTGACTACATGGTGATAAAGCCATGGGAGAATAGCAAAACTACATAGGTCAGACCAATGCCATTGAAGAGTTGCTTTACAAGAGAGAAATCTTGAAGGTTTTCTGGTTCTGACTGACATCTGTGTTTGCAGTCTCCATTTTCTGTTGAGCAGTCCTGATGAACTCCTTAGATAGACTGAAAATGAAATGTACCACTACCTTTTTCTATACGGTAAACTTAAATTCCCAGAAGAAAAACAGAAATCACAGTCCTAAAAGGGAACAGTTGAAAGGTAGCCCTATGGCCCAAAAAATGCACATATAGAACTAGGGTGTTCTTTGAAACTGTTTCATCAGGGGGAATTAATTTTCCCTTAGACACAGTGAGATTGGATTGGGTATGATGAAGCTGGTGGGGTAAAGTATCTCCACCAAAATAGATGGTGAGAAGTCTTGTCATGCAGAAAACACCACTTAGCGTTTTTATTTTTTTTTTTCTCTTTTTCCCTTCATTACATTATTCTTGATAAAATAGTATATATGTAAGCAAGGTTCAGTATATAACAATGTATTTCACATTTTGAACATTTTGCAAAGTTTAGTAATTGAAAGGAAGCATAAACCAAATAAAAGGATGCTGTCTTTCTTCTTAGATAGTAATCCAGTACAGAAATCAATTGAATTCCCCTTGCTTCATAAACATCATTTCACCTTTTCATCTGGGTTACAGAAAGGATTCAGTCTGCTCTAATGAGCAGACTTCATTTCAGCTAAATACTAGAAAAAGAACATCATAGTGCTAAAAATGCAATATCTTGCTTTATGAAAATGTTCTAATTTTGCATGATAGTGTGAAGTAAGGCAATACCTGCTGTTAGAAATTTCATGTATTTAATTATCTAACATGTTTTTTTTAATTATCTAGCATGCTCACCAACTGACCAAGTGGGTGACTAATCCCAACAGACCCCTTTTCAGCCATCACCCAAGGTCATGTGAACTAAGTATTATATATGACAAATGAGTAAAAAGAAAGACAGACAGAAAGAATTACACTGTGATAACCTTACATGTACTGCGTTGGGTAGCTCTGTCACAAGTGATGAATAAGGCCCCAGCTGGCTAATATTAGAAATGCTAGTGCACAATGTTTTAAAGCTAACCATTGCACTAATCTATCTTCTGCTCTTCATTCTCCTGTCAGATTTATGAAAATGATGGTTGAGCTTGAACTTCTGACTCACAATATGAAAACTCCATTCCTACTGAGAGGCTTAAATATAAACTATTTAGTGGAGCAAAAGTAATTTATGAAGACTGGTGGAAACCTGACATGCTCCATCACCCTGCTATACCTAACCAGCTTTTAAAGGAATCACTTCCAACTAAACCTAGCAATCATCATTAGGACTGACAAAATTTTTCACAATGCACTGTTATTCCTAATCATTATCAGACACTGTCCTTTTATGAGACAGTACTCTGACAAAAGGTTAAAAACAATTCCACTGTAATGTTAGCTCCAAACCTAGATCCATACAGCAAGAAAATGTTTTACTTCAGGATCTGAACTCTGTTGGCTGGTATAGTTTCATAGGTTGGTACTAGGCTATCAGCCCTAAGGCCTATACAAGCCTAGCCATAACAATTCCCTGGCTATTTCTTCCCACACTATTTACTTCCCTGGTCCCCTGTCTAGCAGGGTGACTGACATGATACCCGGGGTGAATTTCCTTTCTCCCATCCAATCGACAAGGTTCCTTTTGAAAAGAGCCAAAGAGGCACTCTGCTTGACATGTATGGGCAATCTATTCCAGAGTCTGGGGAGTTTCTTGGTCAGGAACCTATCCCTCCAGAATGTTTTGTTTATTGTGATAACAAGGTTTAGATCCCTGGAGCGTGTGGCTTTGAGGGATTGGGATTTCTTTAAGTACAGCATGTCCAACAGCTCTGGGTTTGACATGGCCTTGTATGTTAAGCAGAGATCGCCTCTAAGTAGACAATATGCGACAGAGTACAGCTGGAGTTTTTTAAGGCGGTCAGCATAGGGCATCTGCTTTGGGCCTGTGATTCTTTTAGTGAGGTATTTCTGTGGTCTTTCCCATTGTTGCAGATGTCTTGAGAGGTACATACCAAACGGGGCATTGTATTCTATAATGGGTCTAATGAGGGATGAGTACAGTGGGACAATGACCTCCTTTTTTCTGGATGAAAAGCCCTTAGTGATGAGTTGTGCCACATAGAAGGGTTTCCTGACTGTTCTGGCGATGTGGTTATCGAAGGTGAGACCACTGTCCACCTGTGTCCCTAAGTCTCTTATCACACTTTTGGTGTTTAGTGTACTGCCACCTATATGGTAATTCACGGGTACATGTTTTTTTCCCAAAGGGGATAACTATACATTTCTTGGCATTGAGCTTGAGCCCACGGCTCTGGCACCAAGCATCTGTTTCTGTAAGGCCCTTTTGTAGAGTATCCACATCATTTGGGGATTCAGTAATGGCTCCCAGTTTGCAGTCATCTGCGAACTTTGTTAGCCAAAGTCCCTTAGTGTTGGCCTGTACTTCAGAGAAGTAGATGCCAAACAAGAGCAGTCCCAGGACTGAACCCTGAGGTACTCCACTTGTCACTTGTCTGGAGCTGGATTTGGAGTCGGCTACTTTTACAGGGTGGGTTCTATCAGTAAGTCATTTAGCAACCCATCTGGTGACATAGGGATTAATGCCCAGCTTTGTAAGTTTATCTATGATTCCAGAGTGGGGGATGGTATCAAAGGCCTTAGCAAGGTTTAGATAGGCTGTGTGGACCACCTTACCCTTGTCCATGGCTCTGGAGACTGATTCGAAGAAGTCAATCAGGTTCAGAAGACAAGATCGGCCCTTCACAAACCCAAACTGGGTGGGGTCCAGTCTTTGAAGGTTGCCAATGTCTTTGTTTATAAGTTTCATGATAATACGCTCCATGGCCTTGCAGACAAGGCTCGTCAGACTGATGGGATGGTAGTTTCCGGGATCCAAGGTGTATCCCCCCTTGTGGAGTGGAATAACTGTAGTTCTGCGTCACTCAGTGGGCATGAAACCTGAGGTGAGGCTATGATTAAACATGACACTTAGGTGAGGTGCCAGTTCATATTGTAGTTCATGTAGTACACAGCCCGGGATGTCAACTGGTCCCATGGATGCTGTATTCTTAGCTTTGGAGAGTGCGTTTTTTACCTGTGTGGCCGTTATTACCGGAATATGGCAATCTTCCGGTATTGAGATGGGCCATTTAGGGGGTGAGAGGGGGGTGAAGTTGGCACTGAATCGAACTGCCAGGATATTGGCACTATCCTTGGGATCAGTATATTTAATGCCATTCTGTTTTAGCTCTGAGCAGATATGAGCATTGGCATTTAGATTCTTGACATAGATATAGAATGCCTTGTGGTTGTCTTTGGAATCTTTGGCAATTTTATTTTCATAACTAGCTTTGGAGGATTTTATGAGGGATCTCAGTTTTTTACTGAGGCTGGTAAGGGAGTTTTTTGCATCCTGGGATTTTCCTCTTTTCTGCAACAGTTTCTTCCTTTTGTTGTAAAGTTTGTTTATGGCAGGGGACCACCAGATTGGCTTCCTTTATTTGGATGAGAGAATCTTGGTTCTATTTGGGATGGCATGATTCATGCATGAGTGGATGTGCTCGTACAGTGCCTTAGTGTAGGATTTATCAGTTGAACTTTCAGTTCCAGTCTGCATGGGTGTCATGAAGTTTGTCACTTCTGACTTGAGTAGCATGAAGTTGGCTTTGGAGACGTTTTTTATGGAGGTTTCCTTACTGGCGGGTGGCGGTGGGTTGTGGATGTTAAGGGTGATTAGCTTATGGTCAGACCTGACTAACGAGGGGGTTGACCATAGGTGTGGAGCATCAATTTCCCATGTTGGTAATGACCAGGTCTAGGATATTGGAGCTCCTGGTGGGACTATGGATTAGTTGATCCAGGGCACTGGAATTTATGAATTCCAAGAACCGTTGGGCAAAGGTGTTGGTACATGAGTAGTTTTCCCAGTTAATGGCAGGGTAGTTAAAATCACCCAGTATTAGGGTGTTTGGTTATATCTTAATATTTTCCAGTATGCTTAGAAAGGTGTAGTGAGAATCTTGGGGCATGGTGGGGAATCTGTAGCAAGCTACAATTTTGATTGCAGTCTTACCTAGTGTTAGTTGAACCTGGAGAATTTCAGACGCATTGTGTTGGGCAACTAGCCAGGTGGTGTGAATTTCCTTGGTGAATATTGACACTCCTCCACCTTTAGTGTTTCGGTCCTGGTTTGGTGGCCGAAAAGTGTGGTAAGAGTTGTAGCCTGGTATTGCAGGGGTGCTCTCTGGAGCCTTGAACCAGGTCTCAGTTACTGCACAGATATCGATGTTCTCCATTTTTAGGAGTGCCTCGAGAGAGTGCATTTTGAGGTTTAGACTTCTAGCATTGAGTAGCATTACCTTCAGATTTTGCATGCTTGTACCTGTTATGGTGGTGGTTTTGACCTTTGAACTTTGCCTAAAAAAGGCACTATAGAGGTGGCAAGAGCTTTAGCCAGTAACCTGAATCCCAGGGCCAACAGGTGCAGACCATCTCTGGCAAAGCATCATGGTCTGTCGATCATGTTGTCCCAGGCAGACAGATACTGGATCCCCTTTGAATGACACCAGAAGCTTAGCCAATTGATGAAGTCAATAATTTTGTCCTTATATTGTGGTATCATTCTGGGGGAAGGCAGGATGCTACTCAGGGCTACGGTCATACCTGCCTGGGCCACATGACCCGAGAGCTCTTCCATGTCTCTTTTCATGTAGTCCAGGGAGGTACATTTCAAGTCATTCACTCCAACATGGACAATGACAGAGTCATATTTGTACTTGTTGTGGAGTGAATTGAGTGCATGTGTTATGTGGTGGATTCTGGCACCCGATAGGCAGCTGACTGTAATTTTCTCCTCGTTCAACCTGGTGAGTGGGACATCAGTGTGCTGGACGATAGAGTCACCTATGACTAAAGTGTTAGGTACATTGTCTTGCCTTAGGGGCTGTTGCTGAGTGGCACACTGGTGTTGTGAGCTATGTGACACTTAGGTTGTGACTGGTGTTTGTTTACGTTTCAGCTTCAGAGGTCCTTGTTGCTTGGGGAGGTTACAGTTAAGGGCCTCTGCATATGTGGATTTAGTGTTTCTATATGTGGGTATTGGTGGTGTGGGTTTAGAAGGGCTATGTGTTGCTTGAGGTGTAGTGTGGGTGTTAACCTTCTCCTCTTGACTGTCTAGCCCAATCTTGGGTGGAGAGAGCTTTGCTTCCATTTTGGCTATGTAAGTGCATCTCTGACAGGTTGTATTGTTGGGTGGTAGGAGGAGAGGGTTGTCTGTGTACATGAGGCAATTGCTGCTTTGCCCCAGTATGCCCAGATTCACCAGGTGGACAGGAGAAATCACCGGAAGCTGACCCTTGGACATGCCTGGTTTGGTGCCTTTTTTTTTTTTTTTTGTAAAGTACAGGAACTGTTTTCCCTTACCTTAGCAAGGTACTTTGCAATTATAGACTGTTTAGTGCCTACGATTAATTTCTCCTTATTATCAAGGAGAGTTGAGTGTTTGTATCAGTTTAAGGCTTCCTAGTGCTTTCAAGCAGGTATTAGAGCAAGTGCTAGTCACAGGGATGCTTAAAGGTAAGATGAAAAAAATGCACACTGCAGTGTGCGCTAGAGAAGTTAGATGTGAAAGTAGGTAACTTAAGTTTTACCTGTTTAAAAAGTTAAGGTTTAGTGGAGAGTTACTATTTTTAAAACAGCAAGATGGATTGAAAGGGGTGGTCACTATTCTGGTACTATGGAATACAGTAGGATGGCCAATAAATTTAAATAGTTGAAGGGGAGTGATTTCAAATTTCACAAGCCAGTGAAAGCAGAGAGGAAATGAGATATATGGTCAGATTAACATAAGAGGCAGGCAACTAGAAAGGCAGTGGTATTTAACAAGACAACTGTATCTGAGTGGGAGGGTGGGAAAAAATTCTGCCTGACTCAGAAGAGACAGAGCTGTGGTCTCTTTTGAAGTTTTAATATGCAGTTAAAGCAGAATGCAAGTAAAACATATTAAGAAACAAACCACAGTATTCAAATTATAAAAAGGCAATAAAGTAATACAAAATACAACAAATAAAAGCAAACTAACCTTTCCTTCACAGCAAAGTGTAGCGGAGTCTGGATGAGCCTTTCTGGTAAAGCTCTGAAATGTTTTATTTTAGCCCTTAAATAGATGGTTTAGTTCCTAGCTCCACCCCCTCAGTTCACAAATGATTAACCTTAAGTGACCTCTTCTATCTTATGAATGAGTCCTTAATTGATCAGTTCTAATTTCTGCCTGACTTAGAAGAGACAGAGCTGTGGTCTCTTTTGAAGCTTTAATATGCAGTTCAAGCAGAATGCAAGTAAAACACAAGGTAAAGAAACAAACCACGGTATTCAAAATATAAAAAGGCAATAAAGTGATACAAAATACAACAAATAAAAGCAAACTAACCTTTCCTTCACAGCAAAGTGTAGTGGAGTCTGGATGAGCCTTTCTGGTAAAGCTCTGAAATGTTTTATTTTACCCCTTAAATCGATGGTTTAGTTCCTAGCTCCACCCCCTCAGTTCACAAATGATTAACCTTAAGTGACCTCTTCTATCTTATGAATGAGTCCTTAATTGATCAGTTCTAATTTCTGCCTGACTTAGAAGATACAGAGCTGTGGTCTCTTTTGAAGTTTTAATATGCAGTTAAAGCAGAATGCAAGCAATATACAAGGTAAAGAAACACACCACAGTATTAAAAATATAAAAAGGCAATAAAGTAATACAAAATACAACAAATAAAAGCAAACTAACCTTTCCTTCACAGCAAAGTGTAGCAGGGTCTGGATGAGCCTTTCTGGTATAGCATTTACACTATTGACAGACCATCCAAAGTAATCAATGTCTTAGTAAACATACTAAGGATTCTTCAAGATAAGCATTTCCCTTTTGTGATCATAGACATTATTTACTCAAGCATTTCAGACAAGTGCTACATTTAAGGGATGCTTCCTGGATCATTTGCAAGTGAACAAATAGCCAACATTTTAAGAAGTGAATGTAAAGAGACAACCTGGAGACAAGTATTCCTTGTCAAGAGAAAGGCAAATCTCACTTGCTGTCTTTGCTTTTGAATGACTCAAATAACATCCCCTCCACCTATAACAACACCTAACTAACACACTTTCTACTACATTTCTTAAATAAAGACTCACTGATCACAAATGGCCAATAAAAAGCTAATCCCACACACACACAGACTGAATTGTTATTGCAGGGTGAAAGAATGGCAAGCACCTATGCCCCCGACCTTACACATAATAACTGTGAAGTCACAAAGCTGTAGGAAAAGAGAAAAGCCCCCCCCCCCCCAAAAGTACACAGCAGCTTCACACATTTCACACTGCCATGTAGAAGGTGATATAAGAGACAAATGAAATTAACCACTTGTGAACATGTAATAACCAGATGATTGACTTACACTCATTATGAAAATGTAGGGCAGCTGTATTCAGTTCTAAGGATTTCTGGAAGAAAGCTAAATGTTTAATAAATAGACTTGCATCTACACCTTACTACAGAAACAATCCCAACTAAATGACTCAAACTGTGCTTAACAAATGGATCTCTGCATACCACAACTTTATATCAAGAAAATAGGTGAAATTAAGAGGGATACTTCAGAAACTCCCAGAAGATATTTTTCCTAATACTGGTTGTATTATTGTATGGTTCATTAAATGATGTAGTGATGACATAGCCAAGGCTCTAACCCATGCCTGTAACCTCTTTTTAATGCTTGGCATTGTGCCATAGAATGGAAAAAGGTAGTCATGATCTTGCTTATCAAATCTCCTGAGGCCAACATTCTTATTCTGTTTAGGCCCATCTCATATATAGATAGATATGTGTGCGTACAATACATAGGGCATAAATATATATATTACATACACACACACACACACACACACACACACACACACATATATATATATATATATATATATATATATATATATATATATAGGTCTACTTCATAACACTGAAATTTCATAACACTGAATTTCTTAACATTGAGACCATAACACTGAAAATTCAAAACACTGAAAACCCAAAACATTGAAAACTCAGAACACCGAAAGTGTGCTTCTTAACATTGAAAACTATATTGCACAAGTAAATAAGATCCCCTCCACCTACAACAACACTTAACTAACAAACACACTATGTTTCTGCAGGGGGACAAGCCCCCCTGCACCCCCCCCCACAAAATAAACATACCAACTCCAAGATTGCACTACAGTGGGAAAAAGTTAAATTCCTAACATCAGTGTATGGTGATTGTGATGCAGTGAGGTTAGGAAATTAATTTTTTTCCAGTGTAGTGCGATCTTGGAGTTGGTATATTTAATTTACAGGGGTGGGGATTGGGGCAGAGCCTCACAAATGGGGGGGGTGCAGGGGGGTTTGCCCCCGTGCAGAAATGTAGTAGAAAGTGTGTTAGTTAGGTGTTCTTGTAGGTGGATGGGATGTTATTTATATGTGCATTGTAGTTTTCTGTGTTATGAAGCACACTTTCAGTGTTCTGAGTTTTCAATGTTTTGGGTTTTCAGTGGTTTGGGATTTAGATGTTTTGGTGTCAGTGTTATAAAATTCAGTGATATGAAATTTCAATGTTATGATGTAGATCCATATATATATATATATATATATATATATATATATATATATATATATATATAGTTCCCCTTTAGAATCTCGAATTGCTGAAAGCTCGAAATTCATAAGCTTGAGCCCAGAATCTTGAGTTTTCAGCAACTCGAAATTCTAAAGCGTACCAAAAAGACATTGCAAAAATGTCTTTACAATGTTTTTGCAGGGGGGCAAGCCCCCCTGTGCCCCCCACATCCCCCTACTTAAATATACCAACTCCGAGATCGCACTATAATGGGGATGAGGGAAATCTCCTGTTCTGCGCTGTATGCAGAAGCGCACAATGGGAGAAATTCGATTCTTCTGCTATAGTGCGGTCACGGAGCTGATATATTTAAGCAGAAGGACTGCAGGGGGACTCTGCCCCCTGCATACATGTAAGTAAACTTCTTTTTTTGTTTGGTTCTCTTCCCTTCACAATTTCGAGTTACTGAAAACTCGAGATTCTGGGCTCGAGCTTATGAATTTCTAGCTTTCAGTAACTCGATCTTGTGTAGGGGAACTATATATATATATATATATATATATATATATATATATATATATATATATATACGTACATAAAATATGAGTTGCTTTCAAGTGTCGAACTACCAAAACTTTGAGTATATGAAATAGTTTGAAAATCAAGTTTTCAGTTTGCACTGGTATTTGGTTGTACAAAACAGTGGTACACCAAGATCTGGGAATTTCCCCTTAACTCATTGCAGTGAGATCTCAGAGATGGTATACATAATTAGCAAGGGTTGTGAGGAGCGCAGGTGAAGCTTTCACCCATGCAAAAAATGGTCTTGTTTTTATTTTTTTCCAAATCTTTTAGATTCAATGTATTTCTATGATGTTTTTGATAGTTCAAGCACTTGACATACACGTACATGCATAATATACACATATATATATATATATATATATATATATATATATATATGGGTCCCATTTAAATTATTGAAATTACACTTCATTGAACTCTAAAACACAGACTCTGCTGTGCTGAAAACTCACTTTGCCGAAGTATTAGTTGTTCAAGTTATGTTACAGTGAAGTAGTTAAGCTATTAGTGTTCTTACGGGAAGTGCAAGGGTACAGTATTTATGTGCATTGTCATACATCATACCAATTACAGCTCTCGGCAGATATGATGGCAGTTTTGGAAAAAAGGTAATTATGCCGTGGTCTTGGAGAAATATATAACAGCACTTGTTGATTTTTTAATGTAGATCGCAGTACAGTGAGCATTGGAAATATATCCTTTCCATCACTGTAGTGCAGTATTGGAGTTGGTATATATAATTTCAGGGGGTGTGGGGAGTGCAGCCCCCCACAAGGGGGGTGTAGGGGGGCTTGCTCCCCTGCAAAACTGTTATAAAATGTGTGTTTATGTATTTGTTTTTAATATAGAGTTTTTTTCGGTGGTGTGTAGTTCGGTAAAGTCAGTTTTTGGTATAGTGGAGTTTCAGCATAACAGAGTCAGTGTTTTAGAGTTTGATGAAGTGTAATTTCAAAAATTTAAACTGGACCCATATATATATATATATATATATATATATATATATATATATATATATATATATATATATATGGGTTACCTTTATTTTGTTGAAACCTCATTTGACTGACACTCATTTGACTGATAAAAAAATGACTGAAACTTCATTTCACTGACACTTTGTTTGACTGACAGTTCATTTGACTGACAATTAGTACCGGCAGTGTCTAGAGCACTATAAGGCAAGTAAAAGGAATATGTCCTTTTCCCCACTGATGTGCGACCCTGGAGTTAGTATATATAGTTGGGGGGGGTTGTAGCCTCCCCACTTACTTTCATGTTATATTCTCTGCTTTGGGTTTTATATTGTTTAGTAAAACCAAAGTAAGTGGGGGGCTGTGCCCCCACACACCCCCAGTGTGGGGGGGGGGGTGCCCCCCACCCCCCTAACTATATATACTAACTCCAGGGTCGCACTTCATTGGGGAAAAGGACATATTCCTTTTACTTGCCTTACAGTGCTCTAAACACTGCCACTACTAATTGTTAGTCAAATGAAGTGTCAGTGAAATGAAGTTACAGTCATTTGGTCCGACTAAAATGTTTGTCAGTCAAACGAGCTTTCGACAAAATGAAGGTAACCTATATATATAGATTCCTGAAGAAAGTAAACCACTGGGACGCGACCAATAAATATATGTAAACAAAATCACTTTCAAGTAGTCCACAGCAGATGAATAAAAACACTGAATTTAATGAAGAATAAAATACAGATAAGCGCTTTTGCAGTGAGCTTCATCAGATCTAAAGTGCATTTCAAAACTCATTATTATAAAGCACAAGAACAATTCCAAATAGACAATCAATTCAAAGTGCATCTAGTGACTTTAACTACCATGGTAACTTTGCAAATCAATCTTAAAGCTGCAAACAATATATGAAACAATGTAAAAAATATATATACTATATAATATATATAATATATTATACTTAAATCAATTATTAAAAAATAATAAAAAATAAAAACGCAATATATATTTCATTTCATTTTTTTCTAAGGGGTCTGGATCTTAGAGCAGGTTGTATAGATATACTGTCATTCAGCCCAGGAGAGCAGTGTGCTCTTAATAAAAAAATCCACCTGAGTTCTGCTTGATGTGTTCTGTTTGTAAGGTCTCCCTTATTGATATTCTCATGATGAGTCTGGATTTTGTTATACATCCTAGTGATAATACAAAGTTTTTGTATCTACTACTAGCTGACTGCAATTAAAAGGACTTAGTATATTTAGCACTGTGCAACGGATGTTGCTCATTTTATGTAGGCAAGACTACTAGACGCCTACAGGAGCGCGTCCGTGACCATCTTTACTGTGCACGCAGGGGTATGAGCTATAGCACAATAGCAAAACATATTAACACTGACATGGAACACACCTTTAGATTTTTGGTATTGGAATTAATTATATATATTATATAGTATATATATTTTTATATTGTTTCATATATTGTATGCAGCTTTAAGATTGATTTGCAAAGTTACCATGGTAGTTAAAGTCACTAGATGCACTTTGAATTGATTGGCTATTTGGAATTGTTCTAGTGCTTTATAATAATGAGTTTTGAAATGCACTTTAGATCTGATGAAGCTCACTGCGAAAGTGCTTATCTGTATTTTATTCTGTTATTAAATTCAGTAGGCAGGATTCACGATGGCTTGCACGGAGTCTAAGAGTTGTGTAAGACTCCATGCAGCCATCGCGATCCAGGAACAGCCCGAAATCCCGTGTAAGACATAGCTAAAATGACTCTTACATGGGCAGGGCGTGGATATGGTAATCACCCCACTTGCAGCTGAAAGGCATGCAAATGAGGTAGATTAGTGATCCACGAAGCTGAAACCAGCCCGTGTAAGAGTCGTGTTAGATGCAGAAATGTACTCAGTTGACAACTGAGTACGTTACTGCAAATAACACAACGGAGCCATGACAGCTCCAAATAAAGTGTGCAAATGTTGCAGTCAGCATGCCAATGGCCAAATATGTGGCCAATGGCATGTTAACCCGATGCAAACATGAAATAAAGTAATTTTTTTTTTCGGAAATCGGCGATGTTTAAATGCAGTGCAGCCCTGCGCAAACGGGCTGTGCTATATAAAACAGAAAAATAAAGGTTTGAAACCCACAAATGTGGGTTTTATGTAATGCATGGATTTGCAATGCAGGGACTATCAGACCAAAAACAACATGACCACCGTCTAGTGGTTGCTAAGGGGGGAAGCTGAGTGTAAGACATGTAACTAAGCATTAGTAGGCAATCCTATGTAAATGAGTGGTAGGATAGTGAATCACACTGTCACATAGCAAATGAGCACATTCCGTGTAGTGCAAGAGTTAGATAAGGGGGAGTAACAGAGTAGGAGATAGGTGACATCACAGGGGGGAATGTCAGGAAGAAAACAAGCTCATTGGAGCAAAGTGGTATGTGAAAGATGTCAATCACACAGCATAAAAAGAGGAGTGTCAACAGACAAACATGGGAAAGTCAAGAAATGGAAGGTGTACACTGTGGCCAACACCAAAGTTTCTTGCTGTGCGTGCATGCGCGCGTGTGCGTGCTGGGAGCCGCGAGTAAGACAGAGTGCGCGCGTGTAAGGCAGAGTAAGCATGTAGGAGCCTGTTTAAAGATCAGTAAACCGGTTTGTGCTAGTGTGCGCGCGTTTTAACCTGAATAAGCAGAGTTTAGTCCATGTAAGCCTGTGTGCATGCGTGGTAGCCACTGTGAGCGTGTTTTCGCTGGTATGCGCGCTGCTCCCCCCTGAGGAAACAAAGAGGAAAAAGGAAGCAGAAGAAATAGTAGGAAACTAGCAGGGAATACTTGTAGAGGTAGCAGGTGAAAACAATTAGAAGCAGGCAATTACACAGGCAGTAAGCCCAGCACTTAAAACACTGCAAACAGCATTGCAGTATGTTTCTCTCAAGAGACACAGCAAGACAGGAGTAAGCTAGTAGAAGTGAAAACTGAAAAAGCTGCACTCAGACCAAACATGCTAGGGGCTGCCATAGCTGTCATAAGGAGACATAGGAGACTTGCTGAGGGTGGTGACAATGGAAATGCTGCCAGACAACCCACAGTGAGGAGATGGAGAAGATTGTACAGGCCCAGGGTCACCTACCAGGGTTTACATGAGCTGGAGATAGTGGAGCGCTATAGAGTGGACAGAGACCTCCTGCAGCAAATTGTTGAGCTGTGCAGGCTACGCCTCACGCACAGAACCAACAGAGGGGAACCCATCCCAGTGGAAACCAAGATATGTGTTGGCCTAAGAATACTAGCAACAGGTACCTTCCAGAGACCAACTGGTGATATGATGGGGATATCACAGGCATCAGCCTCCAGGGTACTGCACCAGTTCCTGGATGCCATGTCAGCACATGTCAGTGAGCATGTATATTTCCCCAATGCCCGTGAGGTATTGGTCAGCAATATACGTCTCTTCCAGCAAATAGCGGAATACCCTGAGGTAGTGGGTGCAATAGACTGCACGCACATACACATCAAAGCACCAGCTGGTGAGCGGGGTAGGGCCTACATTAACCACAAGGGCTTCCCCTCCATCAACTGCCAGGTCGTGTGTGATGCCCAGGGCATAATAATGAATGTGTGTGCTGGCTGCCCTGGGAGCTACCATGATTCCCATATCTGGCATTTGAGGCAGCTCTACCAGACATTTGCCAATGGGGACATCCCACATGGTCACCTAGTGGGGGATGCAGGTTAAGCACTGGAGCCGTGGCTGATGACACCCATCAGAAATGCACACACACCTGAACAGGAACGCCATAATGAGACACACGCACAAACACGTAATGTAATAGAGCATGTGTTTGGGCTGCTCAAGTCATGATTCTGGTGCCTGGACACATCTGGTGGAGCCTTGCAGTACTCACCATCGACATGTACCCAAATTGTCATGGTATGTGCTATGATACATAATATGATCCTGCGAAAACAGATGCAGCAGGACCAGCATAGGGCCCGGACAAACAGCCCCCCACCATTGCCAAGGCCAACACAGGCAGAGCGTGACTCGGAGGAGGAACAACCTGAGCCTGCCCCAGTAGGCAGAAGGAATGCCCTGGCCTTGACAAAGAGGCAACACATAGCACATACACTGGCTCAGTAGGAACCCTGGGAATGATACCCCTCTCTGACTCACTCATATAGTAACAGGGATGCCTAACATGACACAACCTGCTCTCAAACATGTACAGGGAGTGTAGTATGTGCATCTGACAGAGGCAGCCCTGCAGCACCACCTGAGGCATGATTGCCATGTGTTAAGCAATGTAACACCATTTAGTATATGCAAACATGAAGACCCAACCTAACATCTCACCCTCACCAAGCATGATGCCACACTATGAAGACAACAAGATCAAGTGCAATAATTGGCTGAGGTATTGCTGTTAGCAAGGGGGAACACATGGCTGACAGCCTGGGCTGACATGCCGAGCAAGACATGATGCCCCTCCTGCTAGGGATGGCACGCACCCAGCACACCTGGCTGTGTAGATACTGGCAAAGGCTGTTGTCACCCCCACTGTGCCTGGAATAGGTAAGTCTGGAAACACAAACCCACCACCATAGGTAGCACAAGGGATAATAACCTGGACGTAATGCTACCCAACGCCAGAAGTCAAACCTGCAAGGTGCATGCAGACCAAACACACCACAGCATGGAGAATGGTAATATGTGTTCTGTAACAGAAACCTGGGCAAGGCCCAGAAGAGTACCCTAATACTACCAGGTTATGCCTCATACCATGCTCTACAGCTCCAAAACATGGAACACATGAAAATAGGAGTGTGGCTACCAGTAATTATCAAGAATAACCACACCCCCAGGTAGGTACCACAGCAAGAAGCAGCATGGACTATCCACAGGCAAGTAACACTGTCTCAAACTGTGTACCTGTGTGAAGCCTGCTACAGACCACACACACAAACCCAAGTACCCCAGCCAGCCTTCCTGAAGACACTTCAGAGTATGAATGTCTCAACAAATACCAAACAAGGCACACACAAAGTATGACATAGGTGGCAATCAATTATGTATGGAAGAAGTAATCATGGACCTAGGGACACAAGTGGACGGTAACCTGTCATGTGACACTCACATTGCCAAGGTGGCCAGGAAGACCTGCTATATTGCCCACCTTAATATGAAAGGATGCATATGTAGAGCTACAGAGGTCACTGTGCCCCCATACTCTTCCCTTATCAGGCCCATACATGACAACAATGCCCCAGTTTGCATGTACCTTATCTTACACATGCAGCAGTCAGAAAGACCCCAAATGTACCCCACCAACAGGATAAAGGGTCCAAACATTGGACATCTGCAGCCTGGCTGAAGAAACCACAGCCCAATTCAGAAGCATACTGCACAGTCAGAAGTGATGTATGCCTGATGTACAAGGCCATGTCCAATCCAGAATGAATGGACATGCTCCACTGCAGAAACCCCAAATCCAGCAGACACACCACAGTGAGATATCTGAACCTCCACACATAGATTAATAGGATGTGCTGGAGGGACAGATCCATAACCCAGAGGCTTCTGACACTCTGGAACAGAATCCAAGTCCATGATAGGCTGAGCTCCACACACAAACTCAACAAGAGAAATACGGTGAAGTGCATGGGAGATAGTAGGTGTACACTGGGGGCCATACCTATGTCACATCTAGGAAAGTAAACCCTACGTGGGCATAATATGTACATTGCAAGGGGTGTTGACACCCACACACAGTCTGTCCATGCTGAAACAAGGCCAGGGCAGATAGCCTAGTATGAACCTATGAACCTATGATGATACAAATTGTGCAGGACACAAAGGATTATCACACAGCTGTCCTACCTGATGGTAGGAACCATGGTGATAATCCACAGATATGCTCTACAGCACTCTAATATCACAAACAATACACCAAACCCACACACACTGCCAACAGCCTACCGAACAGATACCTTCCAACCTCCCCACCAGCACCTAACTGCCAAATATATATCCCAGGAGAGTGCTGGCCCCCTGACATTGCAGATGCTGAGGTAACAGCCAGCATCCACAAAGCACAGCACACAGCATCAATGGTACCAGATGGCATCCTGGGTTGTGTCCAACAAGTACTGTAAGAAGAATGGTACAGCAAATAGCATTACTGCGCACTATCAGTCCTACCACAGGATATGTACCCAAAGAGCAGTGTACAGCAACAGTGGTCCCACACCACAAAGGGGGTGCCTGAATGGATACTGCAAACTATCACCCCTCAACCCCGACTATCTAGGTTGGCAAAGTAATGGAGAGGATGATCATGGATCCCATGAATAACGAGATTGGGTACCTACAGACATTGGACCCTACCCAGTGTGGTTGTCATAGGGCAGATCCTGCCCCTTACACATGTTTGACTCATGTGAAACGTGCACCAAGCCCATTGATGTGGGGAATGTTGAACACACAGCCTATCTGGACCTTGCTAAACCCTTCCATACAATACCCTAGTTGGTGGTACAGATAAGCTCACCAGCCTAACTATAAACCCCTATGCAAGTAGATGGGTTGCAAACCAGCTCAAGGACAGAACTGACCTGGCAGACATGCTGTAGCCATGGCAGACTGCAAACCAGGTACAACTGGCATCCCACAAGGCATGGTCCTGGGACCTCTCTTGTATGCTATATATGTCACATAGGTACAAGCCAACATGGACAGACTCTGTCTGAACAGGTTTGCAGAGGACTACAAACTGGCCACCATATCGGACCCTCCAGCTGACACAAGCAACCTACAAAAGGCACACATAGAAACACACAAGTGGTGCCACAGCCATGTCAACAAGCTAAATGCAGAATAGTGTATAGTCAACCCCTGTGGAAACACAGTACATGGCCAGAAATTACCACATAGGTGTTAACCCAGTAAGTACATCAGGAGCAATAAGAGACCTGGGGACACAAGGTGATAGATATCCTGCATGTGACAACCATGTGTCTGTAGTGGTTACAGAAACATGTCATATACCCACCTAATCATGAAGGTAAGCACAGCTTGGTTAGGGTAGGTCAATGTGCCTCTCCAGTCATCCATCAGCAGCCTCACAATTGTGTACAATGGCCCTTCAGGGATGTACCATAGCAGACACCTGCAGCAGCTGGAAAGACCACACAAATACCCCACCAGGAGGATCGCAGAGCTGTAACAGATGCCATGTGTCGCCTGAGTAAAGAAACTGCAGCTCCACACAGTGCCATACTGCCTGGCTGGAGGTGAACTGTGCCTGATGTATAGAGCCATGACCAACCTGGTATCAATGGACATTTGGCACCATGTAAACACTGAATGCTGGTGACCTATACAGCTGACAGGCCTGAACCCCAGCACAGACATAAACAGGACATGCTGTACCGATTGGTCCATGACCCAGAAGCTCACTCCACCCACGACTAAACTCCCACTACAGGATATCCAGGAGTCCTCAGTGACTGTCATCCAGAGGAATCATGATGACTGGATGGGAGATGGTAGGTGTACCCTGGATAACACCTGTATGTCACGGGTAGACAGAGGCACAGCACACTAACCATGTCATATGTCATGGCAAACACCAGTAAATGTGTGTTGAAGGACAAACACTCTCTGACTAGCATTACAAATGGACTAAGGCACATGGCCATTGTTTGTCACTGTCCACACAAGTTGTGGAATACATTAACAATGTCGGACAATCATGTACTATGCTGTCCATATCTGAACAATATGCAACATGGTCATATTTGCACAACTGGCCCTCAACCAGTCTGGTGTGCTCACTATAAATATTACAAGCAGTGAAAGGACTGAAACCGATTACACTGTCCACCACAGTGAAAGTTCTGCACCAGTACACGATACGACAATACAACTGTTTGGTCAGCAGGAAAGGATGATGACAACTGTATGCAAACTATCCCATGGCGACCCTGCAGGCACAGCATAATGCCTATTAGGTTCAGACACAAAGCAGTTGGGCAGTAAGAACACAACCTGATGTCCAACACTCAACTGTACATGTGCTATATGGATGGCATTCACACACAAACAGAAATGTGGTGGTCCACAGATCCCAACATAAGGAAAGGTCACACTGGGCATGCTCGCACACTTAGATAAATGAGACGTGGCAGTCAAGAAGCCATACAAACTGCGAACTGGGCATACTCACACACTTAGGCCATGTCACAGTTCAGCAGTTGCACACACATATCTGGCATGTCTATGTGTTAACACAGGAACCTCCCACAATACCGACATCTGCCCAGTGCACACAGTGAAGTTACAACAGAGACATAAGTAAAGTACTGGATCCCACTCATATGCAAACATCTCCCACAGTACACACGTTGTTTATAGAGATAGGGAAGGCTATGGCAATAAAGACCCACAAACAGTATATGAGCAACAGATACTTGCATCTGACAGGTAAACATATGGCCGCAGAGTGCAATACTTGACTGTTGTCCCTAGGGAATACAGAAGGCTATCAACAGTGTATTTGGCGTCTGCCTCCACAGTACAGTAGGCCACTGTGCCTGTGCAAAGTTAATGCATAGATATGCTCTCCCCTGTACTGATGGATAGTCACAGATGTACATACCTCTTCATCCATAATGATGTCAGCAAACTGTACATATGTCAGGAGCAAATATTATACCCAGTAATGTGAATAGCGCACTCCGCTACTGCATCTCTAACAAGTGTCATAACATAGTTAGGTAGGGGTTTGAATCCTATGTATGTGAGGGAGTAGTGTGTGCAATTCCATGTGTATGAGAAATGTCCCTTTTGGCAACTATTACTACACAACACATGCTGCATATTCCACTGTCTAAACACTGATGATGTCAGCACCCTATAAGTACAGCAGGAGAAAGCAACCCCCCCCCCAGTAATGCAAATAGCTCACTCTGCTAATGCGTCTCTCACAAGTGTCATAACATAGTTAGGTAGAAGTGTGAATCCTGCAAGTGCCCAGTGTGTGTGGGGGAGTAGTGTGTGCAATTCTATGTGTATGAGAAATGTCCCTTTTGGCAACTATTACTACACAACACATGCTGCATATTCCACTGTCTAAACACTGATGATGTCAGCATCGTATAAGTACAGCAGGAGAAAGCAATCCCCCCAGTAATGCAAATAGCGCGCTCTGCTAATGCGTCTCTCACAAGTGTCATTACATAGTTAGGTAGGGATTTGAATCATGCAAGTGCCCAGTGTGTGTGTGAATGTGTGTGGGGGAGTAGTGTGTGCAATTCCATGTGTATGAGAAATTTCCCTTTTGGCAACTATTACTACACAACACATGCTGCATATTCCACTGTCTAAACACTGATGATGTCAGCACCCTATAAGTACAGCAGGAGAAAGCAATCCCCCCCAGTAATGCAAATAGCACGCTCTGCTAATGCGTCTCTCACAAGTGTCATAACATAGTTAGGTAGGGGTTTGAATCCTGCAAGTGCCCAGTGTGCGTGTGAATGTGTGTGTGGGGGAGTAGTGTGTGCAATTCCATGTGTATGAGAAATGTCCCTTTTGGCAACTATTACTACACGCCACATGCTGCATATTCCACTGTCTAAACACTGATGATGTCAGCAACCTATAAGTACAGCAGGAGAAAGCAATCCTCCCAGTAATGCAAATAGCGTGCTCCGCTAATGCGTCGCTCACAAGTGTCATAACATAGTTAGGTAGGGGTTTGAATCTGCAAGTGCCCAGTGTGTGTGTGAATGTGTGTGGGGGAGTAGTGTGTGCAATTCCATGTGTATAAGAAATGTCCCTTTTGGCAACTATTACTACACAACACATGCTGCATATTCCACTGTCTAAACACTGATGATGTCAGCACCCTATAAGTATGGCAGGAGAAAGCAATCCCCCCAGTAATGTTAATAGTGCGCTCTGCTAATGTGTCTCTCATAAGTGTCGTAACATAGTTAGGTAGGGGTTTGAATCCTGCAAGTGCCCAGTGTGTGTGTGAATGTGTGTGGGGGAGTACTGTGTGCAATTCCATGTGTATGAGAAATGTCCCTTTTGGCAACTATTCCTACACAACACATGCTGCATATTCTACTGTCTAAACACTGATGATGTCAGCACCCTATAAGTACAGCAGGAGAAAATAATCCCCCCAGTAATGCAAATAGCACACTCTGCTACTGCGACCCTCACAAGTGATCTAACATAGTTAGGTATGGGTTTGTATCCTACAAATGCCATGTGTATTTTTGTCACACAGTTTGTCCATGTGTGTGGGGTGTTGTTCCCAATATTGCACGACATACATTATATCAGTAATCTCAATGCACACATGATGTATGTGTGTGCCACCTACACATATGTACCTGTGAACTGCAGGAGATCCCATGTCCGAAGCCTGCCTCATGTGAATACATGGAATATGCATCAGACAACTGTATGACTGTGGTGTTCTGTGCAGGGGCTGCATGTGGTATGTGACTATACAGTGTGGGTTGTAGATGGTGTCATCCCACCAGCGAGGGATACATGATTGTTCTGGAGCATATAGTCCACATGTTGGTGATGAACAGGTGCAGCATGTTGTCACCACTTGTGGGAGTGGTAACAAGTTGTTCCATAGCAATGCAGGGAATGAATGATAAGAACCCTTCAGATAGGGTCTTGCAGCTAGAATAATGCTCACACTGTATGTTTGGGTAGTCGCAGTACAACCATATAATGGTGTGTGTAGAGACCGTCATATTCCCATTGTTGTCAGGAAGGCCAAGTGGGTTTCCTGGGTATGGGAGTGTGGTGTGTGCCAGGCTATGAACCTGAAGGCAGTCTAACCCACTGTGTGTTGCACATGGAGAGGCTCTGATGCTTTGTGCAGTGCCACCAACCTGGGGGTGGGTGTATCTCAGGTGCCTTTGGATACATCCCCCCTGTTCTGGTTTGGTGCATGTGTAGGGGATGACAAGCATGGTATCAGGAATGACCTGGCACTGATGGTGTGCACCTGGGAGCCTTGTACCAGGAGTCTGCTACTGCATGGATATTGCTGTACCCCATGCTAAGGACAGTTTCCTCTGCATGCATCTTGAGGTTTACACTGTTGCTGTTGAGTAGCATTGCTATTAGTGTCCTATCCCGTGTGATACCTGTGTAGGTGGCTATGTAATGTCAGTCTTGCATACAAAGGCACTATGTGTGTAGCAACAGCCTCTGCCAATATACAACGGCCCATGGGTGACAGGTGCAAGCTGTCCCAAGCAAAGCAATGTGGCTTGTCCAGCATGTAATCCCACACTGACAGGCATTGGATCCCCGTTGAATGTCACTGAAAGATACGTTAATTGCAGAAACGTATGATCCTGTCTACATATTGTGGCAGCATTCTTGGTGAGGGTGAGATGCTACTCAAGGCCAGGGTCATACCAGCCTGTGCCACAAGCTCAGAGAGACCCTCTATGTCCCCTAACATGTAGTCCAGGGAGGTGTGTCAGAGGTCATACACACTGGCACAGACAATGACTGAGTCATACTTCTACATGCCTTGGAGTGACTGGTATGCTTGTGAAATGTGGTGGATCATAGTGCCCAACAGGCAGCTCAGCATGACCATCACCTTGTTCAGCCTGTGAGCAGAACCTCAGTGTACGTGACGATAGAGGTACCTCATACAACTGTAGCAGGTGTGTTGTCAAGCCGTATGGCCTGTGACTGTTAGGCACACAGGCTTTGTGAGCTATGTGTTGCATGTGCTCCGCTCTGGCTTAAAGTGTGCTTGTGTGTCTGCTTTGCAGGTGTCAGCTGCTCAGGCAGGATGCTATTCTGAGAGCCCAATAATGTACCTGTGTGTGTCTGTGTTTGGATTGCGGTCATGGCAGGTCTATGGGAGACTGGTACTGTA
Organism: Protopterus annectens; assembly: GCF_019279795.1. NCBI lineage: Eukaryota > Metazoa > Chordata > Ceratodontiformes > Protopteridae > Protopterus > Protopterus annectens. The sequence goes on from NC_056730.1 coordinate 664,250,775, forward strand.
TTCACTGTAGTATCCCACTCCACTTGACAGGGAATGCCAGTGCTGTGTTAACAGAGCTTAGCCACCAGTTTGGCTATGTGGTTGCATCTCTCACATGTGTTGTATGTGTTTGGGAAGGGGAGAGGGTTGTCTGTGTACATGAGGCCCCTGTAACATTGCCACATGACTCACAGATTCACCAAATGGACCTGAGAGTACATCGACAGGTGACCTTTGCACATGCCACCATAGCATTGTGACTCCCATACTAAGTAACGACACTTAGGGCCAATGGGGAACAAGGTACTCAAGGTGACTATGTGAGGGTGTAGTGCTCCTGATTTGTTAGTGCTGGCATATATGAATGCTGTCTTGAACAAATGTGAGGTAAGTCATATGCAATGTGTTACAGGCAAGCTACATGCAAACAGGACAAACAGTGACGTTCTGTCAAGTGACACATGGACATCAGTACAGTAAGCAATATAGATGTCACTAGGGATCCACAGAGGCACTGTATATCTGCACTGCAGGTGGAATCAGTGTTTCAGGAACATAGCAGGCAAACATGTATACAAACAAAGCTACAGTCAGCAGGCCTGTATGTAGACTATGCTACAACAAACAAGGTGTATGACTTCCAGTAGGTAACAGTGCATATATGCAGGCACTATAAGGCAGTACCCAGACATTCACAGGTCAGACGGGCTGGGTCCAGCCGCACCCCACACAAGTGTATAAACAACGTACCTTTGTAATGTTGAATAACTGGCCTGATACCCAAGTGCTCATACCTGTAATAATGCACATGTCAAATAACAGACACTGAGCCCACACTCAGCAGTTCCAGACCTAGTATGATGTATGCTACCTGTCCTGGCACCAGAGTATCCTTGACATGTATGGACACTCTCCCTCCTGTCATAGTTAATTCTGTGTTTTGGTGCTGTCATGCATGGTATGAGGTGTGACCTTGTAGTGCTAGTGTGCTCTTGTGAGCCTTGAACCTGTTGTGTAGTACTGCACAGATATCAACATCCTGAAACATCTGCATTGCAGAGTTGTGTGTGGACAGCATGCATCTCGCAGTTGACATGGCCATCATTGAGTATCAATATGTACATTATTGTATCCCCTGTGCTACCTATGTAGGTGGCCGTCCCTTCACAGCCTCACCACCAATATGCAAAGATGGGCAGACAGAACACTGTGGTTATTACTGTGGGTGTACAAAACAATACATTGACAGTCATACTGTAACTGCATCAGGCATGCTGGTATATACCCACAATGCTATAATTACACTGTACTGTTGTCAACATCATACTATTACAATACGTCTATGTACTCACCCTGTGCATCAGCACCATGTTAACCTGTTCCTGCACCGATTTTACAGATTGCAGGAGGTGGCACAGTTTCATCATATGCACAGGGTGTGTACCTGGTATGCCTGAGTCTGCTATTGATACAACCAATTGACATGTCTGTGTGTGTGTGTTAGTGAGGGACAGCAGTACAAGATGGGGCAATGTTGATGCAGTGTATGCGGTAGCCCTAGGTGTTATCACTTTGCATGTGTGTATGAATGCACACAGTCCCACCTCATGGCTGCCATATACAGGTGTTTGTGGAAAGCCACAGACTGTACCTGCAAGGTCATACAGATCACTGTCTGTGGCCACGGACACGGTACCTGTGCCTGGCAGGGGTGCTATGGACCGTATCAGGTACTAAGCCAGACTGGGTACTGTCATCAGAAGCAGGTGACTGGAGACAGGTCCCTGTTGGGACTGTCCAGCGCCATGTGCACGTGGTCTCCTGGGGCAGTCTGATGACAGCACAGACCCAGCATTGCTGGGGCTGCTGCTGGCACTATGTGAGTGGCCGCGGCCCTGTTGTCATCTGCGACAGCTGCCAGCTGCTGCTGTTGCTGGCATATGGCCACATCGACGCCTCAACCATCCACCATTGCCCTGGCTCATGGACATGTAGTTGTGGAACAGATCTAATGTGTCCCCCCCCAATGTCTGTCAATGACCTCGGTGAAGTTGCGGATGGCACCCGCAACATCACGCATACCGTCACTCATGGCTGTGCGACATGCTCTCAGCTCCCTCAGACCCTGTCTGGTGTACCGTTCCATACGTGACTGTGCCTGCATTACAGCCCGAAATATAGCTGAGGTTGAAAGACCTCTGTGGGCATGCCTGATAGGGGCAGTACGCCCACGGATGCTCCCACGAGAACCCATGGACGTCTGCCTGTGTGGTACCGTGTCAGGACCCTGGCCATGGCTGCTGTGTGGGGATGCATGTGCCACCGGTACCACATTACCCTGGTCAATGCCCACTGTATCCTGTCCATCACCTAGGGACATTGGTGACAAAGGATGTATTGGCAGGATGACTGTGTGCATTGATGGGGTCGACAGCTGTGTAGCGTCAATTGGCTGACCAATGACGGACCCTGGCACACCTACCTGTGCCATTACACAGGTATCATCATTATCACTATCCACAGCAGCTGATTCAGGTTCCCTGCTGCACGACACCAGAGCAGCACCAGAACCTGTGGGAGTAAGACAGGAAACACAGTTTACAATGTGTACACAATGTCATCACTGATGCACACATGGGCACATGCACACATGCATACATGGGCACATGCACACATGGGCACATGCACACATGGGCACATGCACACATGCACACATGGGCACATGCACACATACACACATGCACACATGCACACATGGGCACATGCACACATGCACACATGCACACATGCACACATGGGCACATGCACACATGCACACATGGGCACATGCACACACCTCAGTATATGAGATATCACCCACAGACACAAACACGCCTGCAATCAAACACATAGCACTACTGCTCCAGCCTATTATTACTATTAGTATACAGAGTATTGAAGGTAATGGTATTACACACTCACCAGCATGGATAGGCTGCCTTGCTGTTACACCAGAGGGACCTGCAGAAAAGAGACATTTATCGTCAGTGGGCACAACTGTGCCATTGATACTGTGGGCATGGTACAGTTCAGTAGTGCAACAGTTAGCTTCCACATGTGTACTGCAGATATTGAGGATATCACTAATGCACAATAATTACCAAGATTACAGCTACAAAATGAGGACACACCTCACACATGCATAACCTAACAGTGTACAGAATGGTCAACTATACACATGGCATGTTACCTGCACGCTCTGTGTCCTGCTGCTGTGTGGCTCCAGCCTCCATCATTACACATGTATGCTGATGCTGTTGCTGCTGTGCTGGAGCCACAGTACTTAGGAGTAGTCCCTCCAGTCTGGTGAGGGGGGATGTCTAGCCACCCCACCACCTGTGGCAAGCTGCTGTCTGTGGATATCCGATGCACGCTGATGGACATATCTAATTAAATCACTGCAGTGATGGCATACCTGCTCATATGTCTGGTTATGTGTGCCTATGTCATTTACCTGATGGACCAGGTCTTGCCACAGTGCAGCCCTCTCCTGCTGGTTCTGGCTGGTGTGGGAAAAGAGTACAGCGTAATCCCACACCAGGCTCTGGTGTATCTCCTCCTCCTCTGCAGCGGAGTAGACAGGGTTCCGCTGGTGAACCATGGCCCTGAAAAGGAGAAGGAAAATATGTCAGCAATATCTGTCAGCAAACTATGGCACACATAATACACATAATACTCGACTGCAGTGATATAACTTAAGCACCATATATAGCATCTGCTTGTCTATTGGGGGATACACATGTAAATGACCAGATATCAGTGCTCATCCGACAACTGTGCAACAGTACCTGGCACACTCCATACGATAGACTAGTATACTGCAGCAGTCAACACACTGTTTCAGGTACAATACACAACCTCACACTGGGGGTTTGTGTCAAGGTACTGTATGGGGAACATTATCAGCCCATGCACTGCACACAATGCATGTTACATATTTCACTGGTAATGCACACTACTCTTACTTGCCATAACCCTACCTACACCACAGTGACATACAGGGTAACACAGCACAACATATGGCAATGTAGTATGTGTTGATCACAATACCTCACACACCTGTCTCTGGCCTCACACCAAGAACATACACTACCATGACAGACAGACAGTCATGGTGAGCAATCACACCAGTACACAACATGCACCCAGTCACTAGCACACTCATTCCACCTCACATATTCCATTTGCAATGTGTTCATGGGTGTGCACTGTGTCTTAGGTAGGTAGCGTGCTTTTGGCCCTGGGCCTACAGCAGCATACTGTTATGCTACCCTGCCCCTTGTGACACATGTGTTATGATCGTACCTGCTCCTTACAAACAGTTACACAGGGTGACTCATATGGCATATTACCTATCTGCATAACATTCAGCAGGGGTATGTCTGACATCTACTCATGGGGAGCCTTGCTTCTTAATTCTGTGTGGTCTACTACAGGGTATGTCATATCTGTGGGTAGGGTCCTGTACCTCCACTATGTGCTTCATACTGCAGTGACAAGGACGACAGACATAGGTAATTTGTGTTGTGGATGTTGGAGGTGTTACCATGGTTATTAGACAACTGTCATGAGTGTGACCGAACTATGTATATCCAGCAGTGGTAACCTCTATGTAGGTAGTCTGTGTGCGCTCTGTGGTGTTTGAGTGCATTGACACAGTTACTTGCATATGTCTGTGTCCTACTCCATATCTGTAGCTGTCATGGGAGGTACATACCGTGTAGGACATTGTGGGGTGTGGAGGGGTACAGTGATCTACATGTCCATAGCTGACACACCATGTCCGCTGACAAATTCCATGTACAGGTATTACAGGACTAGTGTGCCACTGTGTATATCAATGTGGAGCCTATTGTACACTTGTTGCCCCTGTTCCCCCCTGACACATGCAGTGGTGGGCAGGCATGTACATATGTGGTGGTTACTGGTGTCAGTGTTTTTGAATGGGGTATGGTACTCCAGTATCCACACTGGTGTTCACTCCATGCCTTTAACACCAGGCACCTGTTGCAAGACATCTGCACACATGTGCCTCACACAGTCTATATATATATATATATATATATATATATATATATATATATATATATGTATATATATATTGATATATTTATATCTGTATATAGATATATATATGTTTGTATATATGTATATAAAATATGTATATATAGATGTAGATATATACATATAGATGTGGGGAGAGAGGGGGGGTGAGGGAGTGGGACAGAGAGAGAGAGATAGTCATATACAGACATATCTGTTGTCAGTCAGATCTATCTGTATATGTATATGTCTCTACAGATATCTATATATGTATGTGTGTATTACATATATCTGTACGTACATATTCTACCAATCTCGATGTCTGTGCAGTAAGTGAGAACCTGGTTCAAGGCTCCTGAGAGCACACCAGCGGTACCAGGCTATATCCCGTATCATGCTTTTTGGCCCCAGGACTCGGGACAAAACAAAAAGGGAGGGGGTGTGTCCATATTCATGAAGGACACACACACACCTCCAGGTTAGTGGCAACACATGAAGCATCACAGACCATCCTGGTGCAGATAACCGTAGGCAAACCTGCTATACAACTGGTAGCATGTTACAGTCCACTCTCCCAATCTCAGGGACCACAGTCAGCCTTCCTGTAGACATTGAAGGATATGAATGTCCCACCACACACCATCATATTGGGATACTGCAACTACCCTAACATACACTGGGTGCATTATTCCACCCCAAACACCCTAGCCCAAAGGTTCTCGGAATTCACTAAGTCAAATGCAATGGAACAGCTAGTCACCTCTCCCACAACAGGAGATAATATACTAGACCTGCTCATCACAAACATGGGGACAATGTGCTACACACCGGATGTATACCCCTCACTAGTCACATCTGACCACAGACTAATCCCCCTGGATATACATATCCCACCTCCCCCACAACACAAATGACTACAGTGGGAAACCTCTCACATGCCAACTTTACACTTCTTATAACTGAGTTGGTATCCTTAATGCCCACTGGGCCAGGGTAAACCACTTCCCACAATGCAGACACCTTCACATATGCTTTCTACGGACATCTCCAAGAATGCATGGATCATGCAATCACAAATGAATCCATGACCCTCTCCACCAAGGGCAGGCATCCTGACTGGTGGACCCCAGCATTGAACAAATTGTATAACAACAGAAGGTAGCTACTGCACGGCAGAGCATACTTCCATAGAGCTACGGCATCTCTGATCAGCAGTAGTAGAAAGATACGTTTTGTTGTACAAACATGCAAAGACAACAATGAGAGGAACATCGCTATGGTCACTACAGATAAACAAGTCCTTCTTCTGCTATGTTACACACCTGGGTGGGAACCCTCAGTTGTGTTCACAGTTAGTTCACAGTGACAAATGCTACACTGAACACACAGATAATGCCAACATTCTGGCAGACAAGTTCAGTGCAGGTTTCTCCCCTCCCTCACCCACACATGTGGAATTACTTATCCCCGCTGACTGTAACCTCCCTGTCATCTCAGATGTCCAGCTGGGAACCACCCTCAGCAGAGCTGTAAACACAGCATCAATGGGACCCAATGGTATTGCAGGTTGCATGCTACGTGAACTGCAAGAGGAGCTACACATGCACATTAAATGCTATTCAGCCGTAGCCTTACTACAGCATATGTACCTGGACACTGGCATACAGCAACAGTAGTCTCACTCCACACAGGAGGCACCTCTACAGACCCTGGTAACTACCGCCCCATAAGCTTAACCAGCCTGGTCTGCAATACTATGGAAAGGATCATTATGGTACCCATACACAGAGACATTGGGGACTTAGACACTTGATCCCACCTGGTTTGGCTTTGTAGAGGGCAGATCCTGCCTTATGAACCTGGTTGACCTTTTCAAATAAGTCACTAGAGCCATTGACGAGGGCACAGCGGTCCATACAGCCTACCTGGACTTGCCTACGGCTTTCGACACAATACCGCACTCTGGCATCATAGACATGATCAACAGCTGAAATGTAAATCCATATGTCACATGATGTTTTGCAAACCAGCTAACGGATAGAAACCCTACAGTCAAACTCACTGGGGCCATGTCAGACTCAGAGCCAGTCACATGTGGTGTCCCACAGGGCTCTGTCCGGGGACCGCTCATGTTCGGCATATAATTCTCAGATGTGGAAGCAGACATGGGAGGGTAGTGGCTGACAGTGTTCAAAAATGACTGCATACTAGGCACCATAGGCGATACACCAGCTGACACATACATCCTACTGACAGACCTCATGGACACCAACAACTGGTGCCGGAGTCATGGCCTTACACTGCATGCTACGTAATGTATACTCATACCCTTTTGGACGGACAAGGTACCCACATATTATCACATAGACAGTAACCCACTGAGTACAGACAAAGTAATCGGAGACCTGGTGACACTGATCAATGCTGACCTCTCATTTGGCACCCACGTTGCCAAAGTGGTTGGATAGACTTCCTACGTTGCCCACCTTATAATGAAGGGATTCACATCCAGATCAGAAGGGGTCATTGTACCCCTATACTCCTCCCTTATCAGGCCCATGACTGTGTACTATGCCCCATTTGGTATGTACCTCACCTTCCACTTGCAACAGCTAGGGGGACCCCATAAGTACATCACCAGGAGGATCAAGGGTCTGCAACAACTGTCATATGCTGCCAGACTAACGTAACTCATGCTCTATTCCATAGCATACTGCCTACGTAGGGGTGATCTGTGCCTGATGTTGTAGGCCATGTCCAATCAGGTATTGATGGACATGTTCCACCTCATACAATCCAAATCCATCAGCACCACAACAACTATGGATGTAAACCTCAGCACACATATGAATAGGACATACTGTAGGGACAGATCCATCACTAAGAGGCTTCCCATACTGTGGAACAGGATCCCAGTTCATGTTAGGCAGAGACCCTCACTGACACTCTTCATGTGCATTCTTGACAGGTGGATGGGAGATCATAGGTTTACAGCAGGGGTCATCTCTGTGTCACTACTAGACTGAGGCACAGTAAACTAATGCTATTATGTAGGGGGCTCTTCACTGTGTCACTACTATACAGAGGCGCAAGTTTCTAAATCTATTCTATACACTGTCTGCAGATAGCCTAGTACTAAACTATGACACTGTGAAACTATATATGTCTATATATTTCTACATCCCTCTCTATCTATGTATACACATATGCATATTATATATATATATAAATACATATCTCAATATACAGACATATACACATGTTTTATATATGTATATATATATATATATATATATATATATATATATATATATATATATATATATATATGTATATATATATATATATATATATATATATATATACTCCTTTTTAGTTCCACATATGTATACACACAGTAACGTACTGCTGAACATCCATTACTGTAAACCTACTTGTACATTGCACTACAACCTACATTTCTATGTGCACATAGCTACCGTCACATACATATGTATGTGGAGCCTTCAGTGACAGTTGCAGTATATCCCCGGCCCTATGCACATCTTCATATACATAGATACAGACCAATTGCACATCTGGAGGGTTCACAGTATGTATAGTATTATAGTAGTACTTTACATTACATGTGTTTGTTGCAGCTGTTTGCGTAGGCTTCCAGTTACTTGGCCTGCTGTCAGCCTCTTTGTTTTGTTGTTACAGGTTTTTTTTTCTTTCTCTTTCTTTCTTTCTTTGTTTTTTTTTCTCTCTCTCTCTCTCTCTCTCTCTCTCTACCTCCAGCGGGTGCAATGAAAGTATTGCATGTGTGGACTGGGAGTACAGGATGCTTTTGTAGGTATCTGCACATGTCCATGTGATGGCCTCTGCACCAATTGTTAGCCAGCATTTACTAATTGCATGCAGCCTGTTGTGTAGTGATTGCAGTTCTCACTGTGATTATAGGACTGTGCTATAAAAAGGTCTGTTAGGTAGGCGTAGCCCTTTCAGATTATCAGGGTGGGGACCATGCTGGTTTGCTGTGGACACTGTTCTGTGAGTGTAAGGGTTGGTATGTCTCTCATATTTCAGGCTGTGTTGTAGACACTGCAATGCATGTTGTTCTGTAAGCTGAGTATTCCTTCCTCCAGTGTCCTGTTCTCCGTGTGTATGTAAACTGACACCTACGACTAGTAATACTGTGTATATGGGTGTGTGTGCTTTCCTGTGGGGATTGTGGTGTAACTGGTACATAGCAGTGGCTCTTGCAATCTGTTGCTATGGCTTCAATATTTGGCCTTTACATTCACTCCTTGTATGCCTGCTAGGTGTCTTTCCTGTAATGTGTTGCTATGGCTTTCCTATTTTCCATTTACATTCACAGCTTGTAATGCTTGCTAAATCTGTTTGGGCAGCAATTCCCTATGTGTTTGTTGTGGTAGGGTGTTACTGCATGCGGTGTGGTCTGGCCATGGTGTGGGCCTTGACAATTACAGGGGTATTTGAGCATGCTGCTGAGCAGGCCTCAGATACTCTCCGGTGCATCTTTTATCAGCCTCATGGAATGGTACATAGCAGTGGGTTACTCCAATGACATATTCTGATATTCTGCAGTTGTGACTGTGGGTTATTTCAAGCATATGTATTAGTACACCATTTGTGACGTGCAGGTGGTGCATACCTTCAGTCAGTCATAGTTACCATTGCATGTGTAGTTACACCTTTCTGCCTACTGTTAGTACATTTGACAGGGTGTCAGTGGGGCACAGTTGACATTTGTTTTCACATCAGGGACATCCCTGTAACTCAGTCACAGTTGCTATGTCTGATCTCTTGACTATTCAACTATGGCAGTGTTTATCCTGCTCTCAGTATGTGTGTGGCTTGCCAAATGCTACTGTGACATTATTACCTAGTAGCTACCAGCTAGCATGACTGTTTCTCAGCACACAGTACTATTTTACATATCCACTAGATTTGACAGTAAATATACATGACATGCTTTGTGTACTAGACTTGCTATATTCCCTTTACATTAATTCCTACTATTTTATGATATATTTCTTTCAGAACAATGTTCTTGTATAGCAGTCATGGCTTAGTGGTAAGTCATGCAGACTAGTGTTTCCATGGTCCTGGGTTCGAGACTGAGGGAGGTATTTTATTTTGCTGCTGAGAAAACTACAGGCCTTGTCATTCAGAGTGACTAAGGCACTTTTAAGCAGTTGTAAGCAGTTTAGCGCTGGTTTGCATGGAGGTCACGCATGCGCACTGCCGCTTAGCTTCGCGCACACACACTTAGCTAAGCGCACATAAGCGCACTCCTGCTTACTACTGCTTAAAAGTGCTTACTCTCGCACACACCAGCGCTATTTTCTTTTAAAGAAAAGAAAATGGGGAGATAGGAAAGTGGTGAAAAAGGGGGCACAAAGAGGGTAGGACAGTAGGAAAACAAGCTCGGGTTTTGCAGGAGGGATGTAGGAAAGGCCCATAGCTGCCCATTTCTTCATCAGCAACAGCTGTGCATATGTTTGTAATTTGGTGTGAAATTTGAAACATTCCACCCCTGAGAGAGGTGGGAGGACAACAATAATATTTGTTGTACAGCCAATTGTAATTGCCAGTTTACATGTCCAGCAGACATGTGTGCAAAATGGGCAGCTATGTATGGGGCGTAATTTTTTTGTGGGTACAGTGTGCCCTTTTTTTTTTTTCAGGTGAGAGTGGTATGTCAGGTACGGGACGTCGGTATAGCTGGGGAGGTAGGTAGGGGAGGTTAACAGACAAGACAAAGAAGACGCATACAGGGGTGGTGTATGACACATGTGGGGGGGTTACACAATTGACGGGGATGGATGTTTGGATATCTCGAGCCCATGAGCCCACAGATGGCAACAGTGGAACTGAGATCCCCACCCATGGGCAGTTGCCACTGTGCCTTCACTGCCCAGGATGGGGCTGTGCTGGGGGCTGTGTAGTCCGGGCAGCAGGCACTCCCATGAGTTGTGCCACCAGTGCCTCAAGCTGGCGTAGGGGCCCAAGCACAGTGTGCCAGATCTCCCTACGCACCACAGTCCGGACACTACGGAGGGTGAGTGGATGTTCTCCTCCAGCTATACTTGCAGAGGGGGGACAAGCCCCATCCCCTGCAGCGCTTCCACCCACAGGTGGCACAGGGCCACTGGAGGAGGGTCCGGCCTGGGCTCTACTGCCAGGTGCACTCGCCAGCTGAGGTGGGAGAGGTGGGTCCGCTGGAACCCGCCTTCCCTGTCATCCTATGTTTTGCATTATGTTATGACAGTTTGGGTTAGTAACGTACAATACCATTCACATTTAGTTGTAACAGCATGCATTAGTATTCCCATTAACCAAACACCCATAAATTCAAGCCATTGAACAGCAAGCATAACACATGCATAATTTCAACAGCAATACACAATTCAACAACATGCAGGGTTGATTGATGGCAACAGGCCATCAGGTTTGGATGTATGAACAGGGCACATGCATCAACGTACATGCAAATATGTATGAACCAACAGGACAAATGTCCAGGGGTGTTAATTGTGAATGCACATGCCCATTTCACGTGGAATGGATTATTTGTGGTTATAGGGTAGGGTGAAGAAATATTTCATTAACAACTTCAAATACCTATACATATGCTGTACATTTCTACTAGCTGCAGATATATACACACTACAGGTCTGACTACAGTTTCGTATGTGATAACTAATTCAGGTTGGTGATAGGACTGTTACTGCTACATCAATATACATTTCATATTTATTCATACACATTCATATCTGGCTCTGTTCAGCTACATCATCCTGCTACATTTGCTTTATATGGCTATAGACAACTATGGATGTTTGGTATTTCATACAACCATACTATCTGCATATTGCAAACTGAGAGCAACATATCCAGATTTTGGGACACATATTCCAGCTTCAGTACTTTTTTCAACACATGTTGCTGTTTGGTTCTGCCTATCACATTCATTTCATTCTGTACTGACTGCAGTATACTTTATTCAGGAGTTATTAATACTTTATTGGTGGATTCATACCTGTTTCTCACACTCTCTCACTTGTTTTATTTTTACAATTCAGGATGGTACTTAATTCTAGGTTTTATTGACATGTTTTACTTTTAGTTATAACAATCCTTTACAACAGTCTCACTTGTGTCATGTTTCAGAATTTAAACAGGGATATATTTCACACGTGTTTTACTCAGCTTCTGTAGCTGTACTGTTTAGCCTGCTGCAGGTTATGTACTATTATATTACAGGTGGGACATCTCTATTACAGACTTGTTTCAGTTTTATTTTCAGATTACAGGCTGCATCACACTTTTGTAATCAAGCAATACTTGCAAACTCTCTTACACTGTTACTTGCACATTTTATTAATAAGTGACTATACTGCACTCTTTTGCAAACTGTCATACTTATATATTTTTTTACAGTTACAGGGAGAGAATTACTGACCTGCCTGGTAGCGCAACCGCACCAGCCTATCGGCATAGGCTCGACGGTTCATGGAATGGACACCTGCAGCTGTAATATAAATGAAGTAATATTGGAATACACATCTCCATAATATCAGCTAGGTTAATTTCCTATATAAATAATTACATGTAACTTACTCAGTAGTGGGGCGTTGGGCATTTGCCGGGCCTCCTGGATCCAACAGTTCAGTTGGTCCTGCTTCCGTCTCTTCAGGTCCGCATGGTGGTGACGGACCTGTTCACCAGTCCTTGGTATTCCTGTGGCACTGGTGAGATTGTGTGCCAACCGGTCCCACGCCTCAGCCCTATATGCTTCCCACAGGACCTGGCCCTGCATGAGTTGGGCCTCATGATCATGGACGAGGAGCCAAACCATATATTTGGACTCCTCAATGCCCCACCTCTGTGCTCGGAAGCAACTACCCTCTCCTACACCTGCCATCCTGGCTGCAAGTCGGTTCCACAATTGGTTATGCTGTGTATTCCCACCTATGGGGCTTATATATGCCATTTTTCCTGCACTTATCTGTGATTGGCCATTTTGGAATTGTATCAGCTTCACAAAACCTGCTTTGTCATGCTCCTCTTTCTATTCATTCCTATATATATGCTATTACTGCATTTCTAAGTGCAACTGTCATGGCTTAGTGGTTCAGTACTTTGACTATGGTGCATGGTATCCTGGGTTCGAGCCTGGCCATTGCTTTTTATATTTTATGACTGTCTACACAGGCTAGGAGGTGTGTCTGCGTAAAGGCAGCTTTGATACAGCTTGCTCAATGTTGCCTGCCGGTTAACTTGTTGCCGCGATGCACAGCTCCATGCAAATGGGTTACACTGGTTTATGCATCATTTGGCTGTCAGCAAGCATATTGCGCTCAGCTCAGCTACGGGCACACAGTTTCAGTGTGTTAACATGCTGCTCAACCCCGGGCACTCATTTTACACCTGTTAAACCACTGCTCACCTATGGGTACTCATTTTATACCTGTTAAACCTACAGGCAGATATCCTCAACTTGTTAGACTGTAGCTCAGCTATAGGCACATCTGACATTTTGTTTTTCTTTATTATCTCACATTTCTTCAAAATACATGGCCCATTTCATTACATTTTACATAAAATATAATTTTAAATATGTACATATATGTCAGGGAATTGTTTTGTGCTTATTTCACTAAAAATAAAAATTGATGTTGTGGGGGCTCGAACCATGACTGCCTCCTCTTCAGCCAACGTCTCTACTGCTACGCTATTACTTCTTGGCTTACTTTATACATTTGGTTCTTATATGCTTTTCCACTGACTGCTAACTGTGGCTAAGCGCCGGGCACGCCCGCGCAGACGAGCGCACTCACGGGCAAACATCTTTGCAACTTATAAAAAAATATATAAGATGTTCATTTATATATTTTATGTTCATAGTCTGTGGGGGCATGTGTTGTGTTTATTCACATTTACATGGACTCTGTCGTGGGGGTTTACTTTCGGGACTTTTACTCTTCTGGGGGCGTGTCTGTTTGCAGGGCTTGCCCTTTGGACACTCCCCCTACTGTCTTACATGGACTGTGTTAGCCTTAGGTGTGATTCAGCATGCCCTCATGCATATGCATGGCATGCTGACGTCACACCGTTTAACTGCAGCCTCCGTGTAAGCCTTGTAACTCTTACATGGAGGCTTCGTGAATCCCGCCCAATATTTTTATTCATCTGCTGTGGACTACTTGGAAGTAATTTTGTTTGCATATATATATATATATATATATATATATATATATATATATATGTGTGTGTGTGTATATATATATATATATATATATATATATGTATATACATACACATATATATATATGTATATATAAATAAAATATATGTGTGTGTGTGTGTGTGTGTATATGTATATATATATATATATATATACATATATATACATATATATATATATATATATATACATATATATATATATATATATATATATATATATATATATATATATATATCTATATATTACACACACACACACATATATATATATATATATATATATATATATATATATATATATATATATATATATGGGAGCAGCACCTTTTATGAAGAAATCAGCCCGTCAAATGCTGACAGATTGCATAGCAGCTGATTAAAGTATACTGGCTTTGTCAGTGCGAGACTGTTCTATGGTGGGGTTTGGGGAATATACCCTTTCCAGTGTAGTGTAATCTTGAAGTTGGTTTGTAACCGCTTATCTGTATTTGATTCTGTCATTAAATTCAATGTTTTTATTCATCTGCTGTGGACTACTTGGAAGTGATTTAGTTTGGTGGCTAAGCTCTCTCAACTCAGTACTGGCGTAACCAGTCAGGAGAAGAAGGAAACCACACTCACTACAATTCCAGTCTCACATAGACCTACCATGACAGCAAACCAAAAACATAAACACACAAAAACATACTCGGAGGCTCTAAATAAAAATCTGTCTAAGCAACAGAGACCTCCAAAGCAGACACCCAAGCAACCGCTACCCAAAACAAAACACGTGCAACAAATAGCTCATAAAGCCAGTGTGCCGAACAGTCACAGCCCTTAAGGCTAAACAACACACCTGATACACTTGTAATAGGTGACTCTATCGACAGGCACACCGACATCCCGCTCACCAGGCTGAACAAGGAGAAGGTCACGGTGAGCTGCCTGTCGGGCGCTAGGATCCGCCACATAACACAAGCACTCAGGTCACTCCAAGGCAAGTACAAATATGACTCAGTCATTGTCCATGCTGGTGTGAATGATCTGAGATGTACCTCCCTGGACTACATGAAAAGAGACATAGAGGAGCACTCTGAGCATGTAGCCCAGGCCGGTATGACCCTGACCTTGAGTAGCATCTTACCCTCACCAAGAATGATGCCACAATATGAAGACAAGATGATCAATTTCAACAATTGGCTTAAGTATTGGTGTCATTCAAAGGGGATCCAATGCCTGTCAGCCTGGGATGACATGCTCGACAAGCCAGGATGCTTCACTAGGGACGGCTTGCACCTGTCACCCCTGGGCTTTCGGATATTGGCAAAGGCTCTTGCCACCCCCATAGTGCCTTTTTTAGGCAAGGCTCAAAAGACAAACCCACCTCCATAGATATCACAAGGGATAAGAAACTAAGAGTAATGCTACTCAATGCCAGAAGTCTAAACCTCAAGATGCACGCACTCAAAACTCTCCTTAGCATAGAGAACATCGATATCTGTGCAGTAACAGAAACCTGGTTCAAGGCTCCCGAGAGCACACCAGCACTACCAGATTATACCTCATACCATGTTTTTCGGCCCCAAAACTTGGACCGAACCACAAAAGGAGGGGGAGTATTAATATTCGTCAAAGATACCCACACCTCCAGGTTGGTGGCACAGCACGAAGCATCAGAGACTATCCATGTGCAACTAACAGTGGTTAAAACTGCCTTCCAGTTTATAGCCTGCTACAGACCACCCTCCCAAACCCAGGAACCCCACTTGGCCTTCCTGAGAACACTGGAAAATATGAAGGTCTCTCCGAACACCATTATATTTGGTGACTTCAACTAACAAAACATAGACCGGGAGCATTACTCTAGCTCCAACACCCTAACCCAAAGGTTCCTAGAATTTATAAACTCAAATGCTATGGAACAACTTGTTACCACTCCCACAAGAGGGGGAAACATACTGGACCTGATCATCACCAACATGGGGACTCTATGCTCCAGACCAGAAGTGTAATCTCACTAATCTCACTGGATATTCACATCCCGGCCCCAGCCCCTGCCCAGAAAACCACAGTGAAAAACTTCTCTAAAGCAAATTTCACACTCCTCAAAACCGAGGTGGAATCCTTCAAAGCCCCCGGGCCTATGGAAAATACGGCCCAGACCGCAGAATCCTTTATAAATGCATTCTATGAACACCTTCAGGAATGCATGGATCATGCAATCCCAAACAAAACCAAGACCCAATCCTCCAAAGGCAGGCGTCCTGTCTGGTGGACCCCAGCCATAAACTATACAATAGAAGGAGGAAGCTACTACATGATAGAGCAAAATCCCAAAAAGGGAAGGCATCTCTGATCAATATTAGCAAAAAACTACGGGCACTCATAAAATCGTCTAAGGCCAGCTTCAAGAGAAAAATTGCACAGGACACTAAGGATAATCACAAGGCTTTCTTTAGTTATGTTAGAAACCTGGGTGGGAATTCCCAGATTTGCTCAGAATTAGTCCAAAATACAAAAAATACACCAAACCCACAGACATTGCCAACATCCTAGCTGACAGGTTCAGCGCAAACACCCCCCCCCTTCCCCACCAAAAGGGCAAATATCTATCCCAGCAGAGTGCTGCCCCCCTGACATCTCAGATGCTCAGGTAAGAGCCGCCCTCTCCAAAGCATAAAACACAGCATTAATGGGACCAGACAGTGTCCCAGGCTGCGTCCTACATGAACTCCAAGAAGAACTAAACCCAAACATAAAACTATTGTTCAATCTCAGCCTTACTACAGGATATGTACCCAAAGAGTGGCGTACAGCAACAGTGGTCCCTCTCCACAAAGGTGGTGACTCAATGGATCCTGGAAACTATCGCCCCATAAGCCTGACTAGCTTGGTCTGCAAAGCTATGGAAAGGATCATCATGGACCTCATAAATAAAGATATTGGGGACCTACAGACACTGGATCCTACCCAGTTCGGCTTTGTTAAGGGCAGATCCTGCCTCTTAAACCTGGTCAATTTCTTTGAAACAGTCACCAAGGCCATTGACGAGGAGAAGGTGGTCCACACAGCCTACCTGGACCTCGCAAAAGCCTTCGATACAATACCCCACTCGGGCATTATAGATAAGCTCACCAGCTTAAACATAAACCCCTATGTCACTAGATGGGTTGCAAACTGGCTCAAGGACAGAACCCACATGGTTAGAATTGTTGGAGCCATGTCAGACTCCAAACCAGTTACAAGTGGCATCCCACAAGGCTTAGTCCTGGGACCTCTCTTGTTTGGAATATATTTCTCGGAGGTACAGGCCAACACGGAAGGGCTGTGGCTGACCAAGTTCGCAGATGACTGAAAACTGGGCGCCATAATAGACTCCCCAGCCAACACAAGCATCCTACAAAAGGGCCTCATAGAAACAGACAACTGGTGCCAGAGCCATGGCCTCAAGCTAAATGCCAAAAAGTGTATCGTCATCCCCTTCGGCAAAAACAAAGTACCCACAAATTACCACATAGATGGTAATCCATTAAGTACGGAAGAAGTAATTAGGGACCTGGGGACCCAAGTTGATAGCAATCTCTCATTCGACAACCACGTGGCCAAAGTGGTTAGAAAATCATTTTATATAGCCCACCTAATCATGAAGGGATTCACATCTAGATCAGGGGAGGTCATCGTGCCTCTTTACTCATCCCTCATCAGGCCCATAATTGAGTACAATGCCCCTTTTGGGATGTACCTTACCAGACACCTGCAGCAACTGGAAAGACTCCAAAAGTACCTCACCAAGAGGATCAAAGGGCTCAAACAGATGCCATATGCTGCCCTGTTAAAGAAACTCCATCTCTACTCAGTGGCATACCGCCTGCTCAGAGGCGATCTGTGCCTGACGTATAAAGCCATGTCCAACCCGGAATTCATGGACATGCTGCACCTCAGAAAATCCAAATCCCATCGAGTTACGCGCTCGAGAGACTTGAACCTCAGCACTGAAATAAATAGGACATGCTGGAGGGACAGATTCATAACCCAGAGGCTCCCTTCACTCTGGAATAAAATCCCAGTCCAGGTTAGGCAGAGTCCCTCATTGACTCTCTTCAAGAGGAATCTTGATGAGTGGATGGGAGATCGTACATTTACTTCGAGTATCACTTCTGTGTCACTGTTAGACAGATGCACAGTATACTAACCTCGAAAAAGGGCATAGCAAAATTCATTTTAAAATGGGTGGCGAAAGCCAAACACACTCTGGCTAGGCTTTTAAATGCCCTAGGGCAGATAGCCTAGTATGAAGCTATGAACCTATATATATATATATATATATATATATATATATATATATATATATATATATATATAAAATGTGTGTGTGTGTGTGTGTGTGGGTG